>NC_057797.1:205095359-205104301 GCF_018294505.1 Triticum aestivum
ATGGTGGTCGCGCCCCGCTCCACCGCGTCACCTCGCCGCTGACCCCGCGCCGCCCCTCGAAGCTTGCCGCCGGAGCCAGCCGCTCCTGCCGCTGCACCTGCCGCCACCGCCGCTGCTTAGCACCGCCTCGCCTCCACTGCTGCCCGTCGCCGCCTCCCTGCCGCTAGCCCAGCGCCCGTTCGGGCGACAGCCGTCGCCCCAGCGCCCAAAACCCGTTAAGGCCCCCTGTGCCTATGACAGGGGGGCCCACCGCCCCAGAATGTTTTATTTAAAAAAAGAAAAAAAAAGAGAATTAAAAATATATAATAATAATAATTAATTAATTAATTAATTAATTAAGGAATTAATTAAGTTAATTAATTATAATTAGATTAACCTAATCACTAATTAACCTAATTAACTGTTAGTTAATTAAAACAGAGTATGACGAACGGGACCCACCTGTCAGGTTGACCTGGTCAACTGCCGGCGTCATGCTGACATCATGATGACGTCAGCAGACACTATTCTGGATAATGTTGATTAAATTAATTAAATAAATCCTAAAAATGATTTAAATCTTTTAAAATTTATATAAAATAAACCGTAGCTCGGATGGAAAAACTTTGTACATGAAAGTTGCTCAGAACGATGAGACGAATTCGAATACGCAGCCCGTTCGTCCGCCACGCATCCCTAACCTATCGAACTCGCAACTTTCACCCTCCGGTTCACCGATGCGAAACGCGAAACACCGGGGATACTTTCCCGGATGTTTTCCCCCTTCACCGGTATCACCTCATACCGCGATAGGGCACCTCTAACGCCGTTACTTGTCATGTCATGCATCACTATGCATATGCTTGCATTATATTTATTGTTTCTTCCCCCTCTTCTCTCGCTAGACACCGAGACCGACGCCGCTGCTACCCAGTACGACTACGGTGTTGACGACCCCTCTCTCTTGCCAGAGCAACCAGGCAAGCCCCCCCCTTTGATCACTAGATATCGCCTACTCTTCTCTATACTGCTTGCATTAGAGTAGTGTAGCATGTTACTGCTTTCCGTTATTCCTATCCTTATGCATAGCCTGTCCTTGCTACTACTGTTGTTACCATTACCTGCTATCCTACTGCTTAGTTTAGGATGCTAGTTTATCATCAGTGGCCCTACATTCTTGTCCGTCTGCCATGCTATACTATCGGGCCGAGATCACTCGGGAGGTGATCACGGGTATATACTATATACTTCATACATGATACAAGTGGTGACTAAAGTCGGGTCAGCTTGTGGAGCACCCGCGAGTGATTCACGGATTGGGGGCTGAAAGGACCTTTGTCCCAACGGCCCTCTGTGTGGATCTTTGTGGCGAAGCGACAGGGCAGGTTCAGACCACCTAGGAGAGAGGTGGGCCTGGCCCTGGTCGGCGTTCGCGGATATTTAACACGTTTAACGAGATCTTGGTATTTGATCTGAGTCTGGCCATTTGGTCTATATGCACTAACCATCTACGCGGGAGTAGTTATGGGTATCCCGGTGTCGTGGTATCAGCGAAGCCTTCATGACGTCAGCGACTGAGTGGCGCGCGCCGGATTGGACTGGAAGGCCACTAGGCTAGGTCTGCTTTCGGCCGCGTTCGCAACGTGCAGGTGTGCTAAGGGCGATGGGCCCAGACCCCTGGGCGCTTAGGTTTAGACCGGCGTGCTGACCTCTCTGTTGGTCTAGGTGGGGCTGCGACGTGTTGATCTTCCGAGGCCGGGCATGACCCAGGAAAGTGTGTCCGGCCAAATGGGATCGAGCGTGTTGGGGTATGTGGTGCACCCCTGCAGGGAAGTTAATCTATTCGAATAGCCGTGATCTTCGGTAACAGGATGATTTGGAGTTGTACCTTGACCTTATGACAACTAGAACCGGATACTTAATAAAACACACGCTTCCAAGTGCCAGATACAACCGGTGGTCGCTCTCTCACAGGGCGACGAGGGGAGGATCATCGGTTAGGATTATGCTATGCGATGCTACTTGGAGGACTTCAGTCTACTCTCTTCTACATGCTGCAAGACGGAGGCTGCCAGAAGCGTAGTCTTCGAAAGGACTAGCTATCCCCCCTTATTCCGGCTTTCTGCAGTTCAGTCCACATATGAAACCCTTATTCCATTTGATACCAATGCATACATATGTAGTATAGTTCCTTGCTTGCGAGTACTTTGGATGAGTACTCACGGTTGCTTTCTCCCTCTTTTCCCCCTATCCATTCTACCTGGTTGACGCAACCAGATGTTGGAGCCCAGGAGCCAGACGCCATCGTCGACGACGACCCCTACTACACCGGAGGTGCCTACTACTACGTGATGCCCGCTGACGACAACCAGGAGTAGTTAGGAGGATCCCAGGCAGGAGGCCTGCGTCTCTTTCGATCTGTATCCCAGTTTGTGCTAGCCTTCTTAAGGCAAACTTGTTTAACTTATGTCTGTACTCAGATATTGTTGCTTCCGCTGACTCGTCTATGATCGAGCTCTTGTATTCGAGCCCTCGAGGCCCCTGGCTTGTAATATGATGCTTGTATGACTTATTTTATTTGTAGAGTTGTGTTGTGATATCTTTCCGTGAGTCCCTGATCTTGATCGTACACGTTTGCGTGTATGATTAGTGTACGGTCAAATCGGGGGCGTCACAAGTTGGTATCAGAGCCGACTGCCTGTAGGAACCCCCCTTCCACACTCCTTGGCCGAAGTCGAGTCTAGACATTGCAAAAACTTTTACTAACTTGGCTGTGTGCCTTACGGGCCCACGTCGCCATCGGGTGGTACTAGGATCTTTTACTCCTCGACCTTTACTCTGGGACTCTGAACTCTCTTCTACTCGGGTTAAACGAATTTACTAACTCAGACACTAGGATCCCGTTACGACATTCACCCCAAAGTTGGATAAGCCCTAGTTATTCTTTAGAATTGTATTTGAACATTATCCACATTGTCATTTGACTCCAGTGAAAACATCTGTGTTTTCAGATGGAACCCACGAGGCAGGTCGTGCGCCACACGACGGCCATTGGTGCCTCAGGGTCACCTGCTGTGTTGGTTGAGATGATGACCTATCTGGGTTATTGCTGGCACCCTGAGTACACCGTCTATGAGGAGTATCAGGACTTCAACCAGGAGCAGTATCGTGCCATCGTCCACCTCTACTCTCGGGAGTATGACTCCACTACCGTGCTGCACACTGCTCATGGTGTTGGAGTGACTACCGATATGACGGTCCACGATGCTGCTTATGCTGCTCTGACACGTCTCCGTGGAGAGTATCAGGAGTTGGACACCTCCCCCTTCAGGCACATTGCTATCGCATCCGATGTTGGTGCGGAGGGTTACTACACTGCTGCCTACTCCACTGTCACCCGAGAGCCATTCTACCATCAGAACCTGGTTCTGCATGCTGATGGGCTGGATAGAGCTAACTGAGCTCTTCGCCACGAGTTGTACACCACCCGTCAGCACCTGTATCGTGCTCTGACGCTGTTGCACCCCTCTGTCCGCTCTGGTGATCTGTCGCGTTCTGCGATCTACCCTGCCCGGACCGTGATGCCCCAGGGCGTCGGCTGGCCAGATGTGGGAGGTTACTCTCCTGCATTGGGCCCTCTCCTGCCACCTGCGCATCGGGTTCCGCACCAGAGTATCCGCGGACCCCAGGCTACTCGCGTGGAGGTCTTCCTTTCGCGTCACTACCAGCTGTCGGGCTACACCTACCTCCGCAGTACCGCATGGGACTGACGTAGACTTGCTTATTAGTGTTAGATGCGTTCGCCGCGAGCCTGTGTGCCGCCTATGATGTCTTAGCCTATGTACCGAACTCTGTGTAACGAACTCTATGCTGATCTCTTTTGTAAGATATGCCGACTACTATGTAGTATCTATCATGCTACATTCATTGTGCATGTTTCATCATGAATGATTCTTGTTTTTTGCAATTCCTCAATGCTGAACTACCCCTGTTAAATATTAGCAGGATGGTTAGACCAGGTGGTCGTGGTCGTGGTGGCAACGCCCCACCACCGCCTGAGTACATGGCTGGTATGATCCAACAGCTTGAGATGAATCGCCAGTTCATGGAGAATATGATGGCTTAGTTTCCTCGCCCCAATATGAACCAGCAGCCAACCCCAGTGACTCTGCAGGATTTCATGCGCCTGAACCCAACTGTGTACCGCAGCTCAACTCAGCCTCTGGATGCTGATGACTGGCTCCGAGACATCACCTATGAGATGGAGTCTGCTGATGTAGCCCCTGCCAGCTATGTCACCTTTGCTTCCTTCTTCCTGAAGGGACCCGCAGCTCAATGGTGGGACAGCCACAGGCGTACTCTGCCAGCTGGAACAATCATCACCTGGCCAGACTTCCAAGCTGCCTTCCGTGCTCGCTTCATCCCTCAGGGAGTTATGGACCGGAAGAAGCGTGAGTTCCGCAACCTCACCCAAGGCAACAAAACTGTGGAAGCTTATCAGCGGGAGTTTCTGGACTTGTCCCGCTATGCTGAAGAGGACATTGCAACTGATGCACGCAGACAGGAGAAGTTCCGGGATGGCCTTCAAGCTGACATCAAACTCGCACTTCTAGTGCATGATTTTGCTGATTTCGCCACTCTGGTGAACAAAGCCATCAATGTCGAAACTGGTCTGCAGGAATACCAGAGCTCTCACAAGCGCAGCCGTGACACGGGCTCATCTTCGGGCCCGTCCTCGCAGAAGCGCAAGATATGGATTCCCAACAGCATGTACCAGCCAAGTGCACCTGCCCCAAGGCAGTCCTATGCTGCACCTCGTCTGCCTACGGCTCCAACTAGGCAGCCAAGGCTTCCAGCTCCACCACCCCAAGATCCTGTTCCTACTCCCGAGAATGGTTTGTGATTCAGGTGTGGACAACCAAGGCACCGTGCTAGGGAATGCAACCAGAAACAAAATCAACTGGCCCTTCCAGCAACTAGCCGTGGAAGCAACCAGCCTCGCAACAACAGTGCCAAGTCTTATGGTCGTGTTCATGTCAACCATGTTGATCTCAATGAAGTTCTAGACCAGCCTGCTACCGTGATGGGTATACTCCTCGTAAATTCAGTACCAGCATCTGTTTTATTTGATACAGGAGCATCACATTCTTTCATATCAGCTGAGTTTGCATTCATGCATGGCATCAAATACGAAGAGATGAACACTGCGATTGTGGTACACACCCCTGCGGACCAGTGTCAAACCTCTATGGTTAGTCACAACGTTCTCGTTGAAATTGAAGGACTGGAATTCCTTGCCTCCCCCATCGTACTAAAGTCCTGTAGCATCGACCTCATTCTGGGAATGGATTGGTTGAAAGTGCATACTGCTTCTATAGTTTGCGCCACTAAGGTCGTCCATCTGCTACACCCTTCTGATGAAATAATAGCTTACCAAGCTCATCTAGTTCAGAACGCCGAGGCACGACTTTATGCCTTGAATGCGTTGAATGCTGCACCACTCGAGGGCATTGAAAACATTCCCGTCGTTCGTGAATTCCAAGATGTCTTCCCAGAAGAACTTCCAGGGATTCCTCCTGCTAGAGCTGTCGAATTCATCATCGACTTGAAACCCGGCACTACCCCTATAGCTAAACGACCCTACAAGATGCCGCCGCATGAACTCGTTGAGCTTAAGGAGGAAATCGACAAATCTCTTGTCAAAGGTTTCATTCGCCCAAGTTGCTCTCCTTGGGGAGCACCTTCTCTCTTTGTTAAGAAGAAGGATGGGACAAACCGATTGGTCCAAGACTACCGTCCTATAAACCAAGCAACCATTCAGAATAAATATCCTCTTCCTCGAATCAATGATCTTTATGATCAACTGGCTGGCTCATCAGTGTTCTCCAAACTCGACTTGAGGTTGGGTTACCACCAGATCCGTGTTCGTGAAGAGGACATCCCAAAAACCACCTTCGTGACTCTGTATGGATCATATGAGTACACCGTCATGTCATTCGGCTTAACGAATGCTCCCGCCACCTTCTCTCGTCTGATGAATTATATATTCATGGATTACCTCGACAAGTTCGTCGTGGTTTATCTGGACGATATCCTTGTATTTTCCAAGAACGAGGAAGAACATGTTGGACATCTGCGTCTTGTGCTAGAGAAGCTTCGAGAACATCAACTGTATGCTAAGTATTCCAAGTGTGAATTCTGGCTCCCCGAAGTAACCTATCTTGGGCATGTCATCTCCAAGGATGGTATTGCCGTCAACCCTGAACAAGTTCAGGCTATACTCGATTGGACTCCTCCGAAGAATGTGAAGCAAGTCCGAAGTTTTCTCGGTCTCGCCAGCTATTGCCATCGATTCGTCGAGAACTTCTCCAAGATTGCCAGGCCTCTGACTAATCTGTTGCATAAGGGTGTCAAGTTTGACTGGACAGACAAGTGTCAGGAAAGTTTCCAGGCGCTCAAAGACAAGTTGACTTCTGCCCCCGTACTTGCTCCACCTGATACTAAGAAGGACTTCGTCATTTACTGCGACGCTTCCCGTCAAGGATTAGGCTGTGTCCTAATGCAAGAGCGCAGAGTGATTGCTTATGCCTCTCGTCAATTGCGCCCTCACGAAGAAAACTACCCAGTTCACGACCTCCAGCTTGCTGCTGTCATTCATGCACTGAAGCAGTGGCGACATTACCTTCTCGGTAATCGTTGCGAGATCTTCACCGACCATCAAAGTCTGAAGTATCTATTTACTCAGCCAGATTTGAACCTACGCCAGCAAAGATGGATGGAGACTGTTGCAGACTTTGACGTGGGTATATCCTATACCCCCGGCAAGGCTAATGTAATGGCTGATGCCTTGAGCCGCAAGTCTTACTGCAACCACCTCCAGGTCCACAAAGTTCAGCCCTTGCTTACCGAAGAATTTAGAAGGCTGAACCTCCATATTGTTCCCCCGGGATCACTCGCTCCCCCTCCCGAAGGTTTCCCCAAACAGAACCTCCATGTTGTTTCCAAGGGTTCTCTCAATACCCTGGTTGCGAAACCAGATCTTTTGGACACCATCAAATGGATACAGAAGTGTGACGATGAAGTCCTCAAGATTAAGCGCGACCTCAAAAGGGGAAAGCCCTCATTCTTCACGATCGCCGATGATGGCGCCTTGTATTTCAAAGGCCGCCTAGTGGTACCATGTTCGAAGAAAAACCTGGATAAGACTAAAAGGGTTATGCAAGAAGCTCATGATACGCCTCTGTCCATCCATCCTGGTAGTACGAAGATGTACCAGGATATTCGTCAAAGATTCTGGTGGTCTAATATGAAGCAGGACATTGCTCGTTATGTTGTTGAGTGTGACGTTTGTCGCCGAATCAAAGCAGAGCATCAAAGGCCTGCTGGAACTCTGCAACCTATCTCTATTCCTGAATGGAAATGGGACCATGTTGAAATGGACTTCGTCACTGGATTTCCCAAATCGCAGAAAGGTAATGATGCTATTCTTGTCGTCATTGACCGGCTTTCCAAAGTTTCCCATTTTCTGGCGATCAAAGAGACAATCACGGCTAGTCAGCTTGCTACTCTCTACATGGCCAGAATTGTTTCACTTCACGGTATCCCACTGGTTATCAGTTCAGACCGTGGCAGCTTATTCACTTCAAGGTTTTGGGCGAGTTTCCAAGAAGCTATGGGGACTCATCTGTCGTTCAGTACTGCATTCCATCCTCAGTCGCAAGGGCAAGTTGAACGTGTCAACCAAGTTCTCGAAGACATGCTTCGAGCTTGTGTAATCTCATTCGGCAAGAAATGGGAGGAATCTCTTCCATATGCCGAGTTCTGTTATAATAATAGCTATCAAACTAGCCTGAAGATGTCCCCCTTCGAAGTGCTATATGGACGAAAGTGTCGAACCCCTCTGAACTGGTCAGAAACTGGGGAACGTCCACTCTTTGGTCCGGATATTATCCAACAGGCCGAAGAACAAGTTCGCATTATTCGTGAGAATCTCAAGGCTGCTCAGTCACGTCAGAAAAGTCAGTATGACCGTCACCACCGAGACATGGTCTATCAACCTGGCGAAAAGGCTTATCTTCGAGTTACACCAATGAAGGGTGCACACCGCTTCGGGATCAAAGGAAAGTTAGCTCCCCGCTATATTGGTCCTTTCACTATTCTCGAAAGGCGTGGAAAAGTGGCATATCAACTGGAGCTTCCGCCGAACCTTTCTCAGGTTCACGATGTGTTCCACGTGTCACAACTCCGACGCTGCTTCAAGGACCCAATCCGAGCAGTGGACCATGAAGTGCTCGAATTGCAATAGGACCTCTCCTATAAAGAGCATCCGGTCCGCATTCTCGACCAAGCTGAACGCCGCACCCGTCAGAAGGCGATCAAGTTCCTCAAGGTCCAGTGGACGAATCACTCTGAAGACGAAGCCACCTGGGAACGCGAGGATCGTCTTCGCGATGAATACCCTGCCCTGTTTCCTTCTACCTCCTAAATCTCGGGACGAGATTTCTTGTAGTGGAGGAGATTTGTAACGCCCGGATAATCAAGCTACAGTAACCTCTGCTAATGATGCCTCGTCACCACTCTTACTGTTGTAAACCTCGCGATGATTCAATCCCATTCGAATTCAAATTTCAAAATCAAAGCAAACAATAAAAGTTTTTCAAAATTTAAAACAAAAGTGTTCGGGAGATGCCATATTTTACATAGGTCAATATGGTGTAATAAACACAATTTTATAAACTGCCTAAGTATTTTAAAATAAATAAAGACAGAAAAGGAAAATAAATAAAAGAAAGAAACTAACAAAAAAAGAGAAGAAAGAGGGAACCCCCTCCCACGGCCTACTGGCCCAGTTGGTCGGCCCCTTCGGGCGCAGGCCCAACCGGCCTTCCCCCCCTCCCCTTATCCATCCCCCCCAAACCCTAACCCACCCGATCCCCACTCACCCCCCCACTCGCCCCACCCCG
>NC_057797.1:205105004-205149254 GCF_018294505.1 Triticum aestivum
CGTGCCCTCCCGTGCGGTCGCCCGCACCTGCCGCCCCTGGCCTCGCTGTCCCGCTATGGTGGCCGCGCCCCGCGCCACCGCGTCACCTCGCCGCTGACCCCGCGCCGCACCTCGAAGCTTGCCGCCGGAGCCAGCCGCTCCTTCTGGCCGCTCCTGCCGCTGCACCTGCCGCCACCACCGCTGCTTAGCACCACCTCGCCTCCACTGCTGCCCGTCGCCGCCTCCCTGCCGCTAGCCCAGCGCCCGTTCGGGCGACAGCCGTCGCCCCAGCGCCCAAAACCCGTTAAGGCCCCCTGTGCCTATGACAGGGGGGCCCCACCGCCCCAGAACGTTTTATTTAAAAAAAAGAAAAAAAGAGAATTAAAAAAATATAATAATTAATTAATTAATTAATTAAGGAATTAGTTAAGTTAATTAATTATAATTAGATTAACCTAATCACTAATTAACCTAATTAACTGTTAGTTAATTAAAACAGAGTATGACGAACGGGACCCACCTGTCAGGTTGACCTGGTCAACTGCTGACGTCATGCTGACGTCATGATGACGTCAGCAGACACTATTCTGGATAATGTTGATTAAATTAATTAAATAAATCCTAAAAATGATTTAAATCTTTTAAAATTTATATAAAATAAACCGTAGCTCGGATGGAAAAACTTTGTACATGAAAGTTGCTCAGAACGACGAGACGAATTCGGATACGCAGCCCGTTCGTCCGCCACGCATCCCTAACCTATCGAACTCGCAACTTTCACCCTCCGGTTCACCGATGCGAAACGCGAAACACCGGGGATACTTTCCCGGATGTTTTCCCCCTTCACCGGTATCACCTCATACCGCGATAGGGCACCTCTAACGCCGTTACTTGTCATGGCATGCATCACTATGCATATGCTTGCATTATATTTATTGTTTCTTCCCCCTCTTCTCTCGCTAGACACCGAGACCGACGCCGCTGCTACCCAGTACGACTACGGTGTTGACGACCCCTCTCTCTTGCCAAAGCAACCAGGCAAGCCCCCCCCCCTTTGATCACTAGATATCGCCTACTCTTCTCTATACTGCTTGCATTAGAGTAGTGTAGCATGTTACTGCTTTCCGTTATTCCTATCCTTATGCATAGCCTGTCCTTGCTACTACTGTTGTTACCATTACCTGCTATCCTACTGCTTAGTTTAGGATGCTAGTTTATCATCAGTGGCCCTACATTCTTGTCCGTCTGCCATGCTATACTATCGGGCCGAGATCACTCGGGAGGTGATCACGGGTATATACTATATACTTCGTACATGATACAAGTGGTGACTAAAGTCGGGTCAGCTTGTGGAGCACCCGCGAGTCATTCACGGATTGGGGGCTGAAAGGACCTTTGTCCCAACGGCCCTCTGTGTGGATCTTTGTGGCGAAGCGACAGGGCAGGTTCAGACCACCTAGGAGAGAGGTGGGCCTGGCCCTGGTCGGCGTTCGCGGATATTTAACACGTTTAATGAGATCTTGGTATTTGATCTGAGTCTGGCCATTTGGTCTATACGCACTAACCATATACGCGGGAGTAGTTATGGGTATCCCGGCGTCGTGGTATCAGCCGAAGCCTTCGTGATGTCAGCGACTGAGTGGCGCGCGCCGGATTGGACTGGAAGGCCACTAGGCTAGGTCTGCTTTCGGCCGCGTTCGCAACGTGCAGGTGTGCTAAGGGCGATGGGCCCAGACCCCTGGGTGCTTAGGTTTAGACCGGCGTGCTGACCTCTCTGTTGGTCTAGGTGGGGCTGCGACGTGTTGATCTTCCAAGGCCGGGCATGACCCAGGAAAGTGTGTCCGGCCAAATGGGATCGAGCGTGTTGGGGTATGTGGTGCACCCCTGCAGGGAAGTTAATCTATTCAAATAGCCGTGATCTTCGGTAACAGGACGATTTGGAGTTGTACCTTGACCTTATGACAACTAGAACCGGATACTTAATAAAACACACCCTTCCAAGTGCCAGATACAACCGGTGGTCGCTCTCTCACAGGGCGACGAGGGGAGGATCATCGGTTAGGATTATGCTATGCGATGCTACTTGGAGGACTTCAGTCTACTCTCTTCTACATGCTGCAAGACGGAGGCTGCCAGAAGCGTAGTCTTCGAAAGGACTAGCTATCCCCCCTTATTCCGGCTTTCTGCAGTTCAGTCCACATATGAAACCCTTATTCCATTTGATACCAATGCATACATATGTAGTATAGTTCCTTGCTTGTGAGTACTTTGGATGAGTACTCACGGTTGCTTTCTCCCTCTTTTCCCCCTATCCCTTCTACCTGGTTGACGCAACCAGATGTTGGAGCCCAGGAGCCAGACGCCACCGTCGACGACGACCCCTACTACACCGGAGGTGCCTACTACTACGTGATGCCCGCTGACGACGACCAGGAGTAGTTAGGAGGATCCCAGGCAGGAGGCATGCGTCTCTTTCGATCTGTATCCCAGTTTGTGCTAGCCTTGTTAAGGCAAACTTGTTTAACTTATGACTGTACTCAGATATTGTTGCTTCCGCTGACTCGTCTATGATCGAGCTCTTGTATTCGAGCCCTCGAGGCCCCTGGCTTGTAATATGATGCTTGTATGACTTATTTTATTTGTAGAGTTGTGTTGTGATATCTTTCCGTGAGTCCCTGATCTTGATCGTACACGTTTGCGTGTATGATTAGTGTACGGTCAAATAAGGGGCGTCACACTCTCCCCCCCCCCCCTCGCTTCCGGTGGCACCGGAGTGCCACCGGGGGCCATCATCATCTCCACAATCTTCACCAACAACTTCACCGCCATCGTCACCAACTCTTCCCCACTCTATGCAGCGGTGTAACCCCTCTTTTACCCACTGTAATCTCTACGTAAACATGGTTCTCAACGCTATATATTATTTCCCAATGATGTATGGATATCCTATGATGTTTGAGTAGATCCGTTTTGTCCTATGGGTTATTTGATGATCGTGATTGGTTTGAGTTGCATGTTTTATTATTGGTGCTGTCCTATGGTGCTCTCCGTGTCGCGCAAGTGTGATGGATCCCCGTTGTAGGGTTTGCAATATGTTCATGATTTGCTTATGGTGCGTGGCGTGAGTGACAGAAGCACAAACCCGAGTAAGTAGGTTGTTTGCGTATGGGATAAAGAGGACTTGATGCTTTAATGCTATGGTTGGGTTTTACCTTAATGATCTTTAGTAGTTGCGGATGCTTGCTAGAGTTCCAATCATAAGTGTGTATGATCCAAGTAGAGAAAGTATGTTAGCTTATGCCTCTCCCTCAAATAAAATTGCAATAATGATTACCGGTCTAGTTGTCGGTTGCCTGGGGACAAATAACTTTCTCGTAACAAAAAGCTCTCTACTAAAACTAATTTAGTTGTGTCTTTATCTAAACAGCCCCTACTTTTTATTTATGTGCTCTTTATTATCTTGCAAACCTATCCAAAAAACACCTACAAAGTACTTCTAGTTTCATACTTGTTCTAGGTAAAGCGAACGCTAAGCGTGCCTAGAGTTGTATCGGTGGTCGATAGAACTTGAGGGAATATTTGTTCTACCTTTAGCTCCTCATTGGGTTCGACACTCTTACTTATCAAAAACTGTTGCGATCCCCTATACTTGTGGGTTATCAAGACCTTTTTCTGGCGCCGTTGCCGAGGAGCAATAGCGTGGGCTGAATATTCTCGTGTGTGCTTGTTTGCTTTATCACTAAGTAATTTATATTTGTTGTTCTTAGTTGTTCTTTATCTTTATTTATGGATATGGAACACGAAATACCAAAAAATTAGGTGTACTTGCAGCTCATGGAGATGAGGAACCTCCTAAACCCTCGATGCTCGTTATGTGACACATATTATGTACTACTTTGGTAATCCAAAGAAAACCCCATTCAATTTGGTAATGGGAGACACGTTGGATCAACATGAATACTTTAGGGATTATCGCTTGACTCAAAAGGGGAAACTATTATGGGATCAAATTTATATGTTGAAATGGTATGCTAGGCAACTATGCTTGAGATATTATTATACTTGTTGCTCTAGGATGAAGGCTCCACACCTTTCCTTTTTATGCAAATTTAATGATAATGAAACTTTGGCTTCTTATGCTAGAGGTATATATGACTATTATGATGTGGAACAAATAGAAGAATTTGTTGCTTTTATGGGTGCTTATGAAATTGAATCTATGTTCAAAGAATATGAAAATCTTTATGATGGTGTCTACAGACCTGAAAATTTAGCTATCCTTAAATATTGTTATGAGAATTATGAATACAATTCTGATATTGATGCGTTTATTGAGAAAGTCTCCGCTGTCCTAGAAGAGACTAATATTTGCAGGAATCTGTGGAAGAAGAAATTGATGAAACTGTGAGCTCATTGGATGAAAAAGATGAGGAGGAGAGCGAAGAACAAAAGGAGGAAGAGCGGATTGATCACCCATGCCCACCTTCTAATGAGAGTAACTCTTCGACTCATACATTGTTTAATTTCCCTTCATGCTTACCGAAGGATGAATGCTATGATAATTGCTATGATCATGTTGATTCTTTTGAAATATCCCTTTTTGATGATGCTTGCTATGCTTCTGGCCAAGATGCCAATATGAATTATGCTTATGGAGATGAACTTGCTATAGTTCCTTATGTTAAACATGAAATTGTTGCTATTGCACCCACGCATGATAGTCCTATTATCTTTTTGAATTCTCCCAACTACACTGTATCGGAGAAGTTTGCACTTACTAAGGATTATATTGATGGGTTTCCTTTTACCGTTACACATGATAATTTTGATGAATATAATATGCATGTGCTTGCTGCTCCTACTTGCAATTATTATGATAGAGGAATTATGTATCCACCTCTCTATGTTTCCAACACGATAAAATTGCAAGAAACTGTTTATACTATGCATTGGCCTTTACTATGTGTGCATGAATTGTTCTTTTATGACATGCCGATGCACAGGAATAGAGTTAGACTTCGTAATTAAATGATATATGTTGCTTTGTGCTCACTACTAAATTGCAAATCATTGCTAATTAAAATTGGCTTTGATATACCTTGGGATCCGGGTGGATCCATTACTTGAGCACTATATGCCTAGCTTAATGGCTTTAAAGAAAGCGCCGCCAGGGAGACAACCCGTAAGTTTTAGAGAGTCATTTATTTCTGTTGAGTGCTTTCATATAGTTTAAAAACAACAAAAATAAAGAGGGGAACCCAAAACTTTTTCAAAAATAAAAGCGAAAGTGAGAGAGACAAGCATTGTTGAAGTGGGAGCTAGCCTTGAACTTTGTTCATGCTCACGGAAACTTTGTGAATCTTGATTACAGAAACTTTTCAACAAAAATAATTATCTCCTTGTACAATTCCATTGTATTATAAAAATAAAGTGCCAAGATTTGCCTTTAGGATGTTTACAATGCTTGTTGGTTTTGCGGTGCGGGACAGAAATTTTGACTGTAATGCGCAATTTTACATTTTTATTGGAACGTCAAATGGTTCAGATTCTTTTCGCACTGTCTTTATATACAAATTTTTTATTTTTACTAATTTTGGTAGAATTTTTGGAGTACCAGAGGTATGGTGAATGTTCATATTATTACAGACTGTTCTGTCTTAGACAGATTCTGTTTTTGATGCATAGTTTGCTTGTTTTGATGAAACTATCAATTTATATCAATGGATTAAGCCATGGAAAAGTTATATTACAGTAGACACAATGCAAAAACAAAATATGAATTGGTTTGCAACAGTACTTAGAGTAGTGATTTGCTTTATTATACTAACGGATCTTACCGAGTTTTCTGTTGAAGTTTTGTGTGGATGAAGTGTTCGATGATCGAGAAGGTCTCGATGTGAGAAGAAGGAAGAGAGGCAAGAGCTAAAGCTCGAGGATGCCCGAGGCACCCCAAGTAAATATTCAAGGAGACTCAAGCGTCTAAGCTTGGGGATGCCCCGGAAGGCATCCCCTCTTTCTTCAACAATTATCGGTATGTTTTCGGATTCGTTTCGTTTATGCGATATGTGCAATCTTGGAGCATCTTTTGCATTTAGTTTTCATTTTTATTTTATGCACCATGCTGGTATGAGGTAGTCCTTGGTTGATTATAGAATGCTCATTGCACTTCACTTATATATTTTGAGTATGGCTTTATAGAATGCTTCATGTGCTTCACTAATATCATTTGAAGTTTGGATTGCCTGTTTCTCTTTACATAGAAAACTGCCATTTGTAGAATGCTCTTTTGCTTCACTTATATTTGTTAGAGCATGGGCATATCTTTTGTGGAAAGATTTAAACTCTCTTGCTTCACTTATATCTATTTAGAGAGATGACAGGAACTGGTCATTCACATGGTTAGTCATAAAAGCCTACATAAAACTTGTAGATCACTGAATATGATATGTTTGATTCCTTGCAATAGTTTTGTGATATAAAGATGGTGATATTAGATTCATGCTAGTGGGTAGTTGTGGATTGTAGAAATACTTGTGTTGAAGTTTGTGATTCCCGTAGCATGCACGTATGGTGAACCGTTATGTGATGAAGTCGGAGCATGATTTATTTATTGATTGTCTTCCTTATGAGTGGCGGTCGGGGACGAGCGATGGTCATTTCCTACCAATCTATCCCCCTAGGAGCATGCGTGTAGTACTTTATTTCGATAGCTAATAGACTTTTGCAATAAGTATGTGAGTTCGTTATGACTAATGTTGAGTCCATGGATTATACGCACTCTCACCCTTCCACCATTGCTAGCCTCTCTAGTACTGCGCAACTTTCGCCGGTACCATAAACCCACCATATACCTTCCTCAAAACAGCCACCATACCTACCTATCATGGCATTTCCATAGCCATTCCGAGATATATTTACATGCAACTTCCATCATCATCATATACATGACTTGAGCATCATTGTCATATTGCTTTGCATGATCATAAGATGGCTATCATGATGTTTTCATGGCTTATCCGTTTTTTGATGGCATTGCTATGCTAGATCATTGCACATCCCGGTACACCACCGGAGGTATTCATATAGAGTCATATCTCCGTTCTAGTATCGAGTTGCAATATTGAGTTGTAAGTAAATAAAACTGTGATGATCATCATTATTAGAGCATTGCCCCAGTGAGGAAAGGATGATGGAGACTATGATTCCCCCACAAGTCGGGATGAGAGTCCGAATGAAAAGAATAAAAATAAAAATAAAAAAAGAGAAAGGCCAAAAAAGGGAAGGCCCAAAAAACAAAAAAATGAGAGAAAAAGAGAGAAGGGGCAATGTTACTATCCTTTTACCGCACTTGTGCTTCAGAGTAGCACCATGTTCTTCATATAGAGAGACTCTTGAGTTATCACTTTCATATACTAGTGGGAATTTTCATTATAGAACTTGGCTTGTATATTCCGATGATGGGCTTCCTCAAACGCCCGAGGTCTTCATGAGCAAGCAAGTTAGATGCACACCCACTTAGTTTTCAGTCTAAGCTTTCATACACTTATAGCTCTTAGTGTATACGTTGCATGGCAATCCCTACTCACTCACATTGATATCTATTGATGGGCATCTCCATAGCCCGTTGATACGCCTAGTTGATGTGTGACTATCTTCTCCTTTTTGTCTTCTCCACAACCACCATTCTATTCCACCTATAGTGCTATGTTCATGGCTCACGCTCATGTTATTGCGTGAAAGTTGAAAAGGTTTGAGAACATCAAAAGTATGAAACAATTGCTTGGCTTGTCATCGGGGTTGTGCATGATGTGAATATTTTGTGTGGTGAAGATGGAGCATAGCCAGACTATATGGTTTTGTAGGGATAACTTTCTTTGGCCATGTTATTTTGAAAAGACATGATTGCTTTATTAGTAGGCTTGAAGTATTATTGTTTTTATTTCAAATGATAGACTATTGCTTTGAATCACTCGTATCTTAATATTCATGCCATGATTAGATTATGTGATCAAGATTATGCTAGGTAGCATTCCACATCAAAAATTATCTTTTTTATCATTTAACTACTCGAGGACGAGCAGGAATTAAGCTTGGGGATGCTGATACGTCTCCGTCGTATCTATAATTTTTGATTGTTCCATGCCAATATTCTACAACTTTCATATACTTTTAGCAACTTTTTATACTATTTTTGGGACTAACATATTGATCCAGTGCCCAGTGCCAATTCCTGTTTGTTGCATGTTTTTTGTTTCACAGAATATCCATATCAAACGGAGTCCAAATGGGATAAAAACTGACGGAGATTTTTTTGGAATATATGTGATTTTTGGGAAGAAAAATCCATGCGAGACGATACTCGAGGGGGCCACGAGGCAGGGGGTGCCCCCTGGGCCCTCGTGGCCACCCGTAAGGCGGTTGATGCCCTTCTTTTGCCGCAAGAAAGCTAATATCCTGATAGAGATCGTGTTAAAATTTCAGCCCAATTGGAGTTACGGATCTCCGGGAATATAAGAAACGGTGAAAGGGTAGAATCTGGGAATGCAGAAACAGAGAGAGACAGAGAGACAGATCCAATCTCGGAGGGGCTCTCGCCCCTCCCACGCCATGGAGGCCATGGACCAGAGGGGAAACCATACTCCCATCTAGGGAGGAGATCAAGGAAGAAGAAGAAGGAGGGGGTCTCTCTCCCCCTCGCTTCCGGTGGCACCGGAGTGCCACCGGGGGCCATCATCATCACCGCAATCTTCACCAACAACTTCACCGCCATCGTCACCAACTCTTCCCCCCTCTATGCAGCAGTGTAACCCCTCTTTTACCCAATGTAATCTCTACTTAAACATGGTGCTCAATGCTATATATTATTTCCCAATTATGTATGGCTATCCTATGATGTTTGAGTAGATCCGTTTTGTCCTATGGGTTATTTGATGATCGTGATTGGTTTGAGTTGCATGTTTTATTATTGGTCTTGTCCTATGGTGCTCTCCATGTAGCGCAAGCATGAGGGATTCCCGCTGTAGGGTTTGCAATATGTTCATGATTTGCTTATGGTGGGTGGCGTGAGTGACAAAAGCACAGACCCGAGTAAGTTGGTTGTTTGCGTATGGGATAAAGAGGACTTGATACTTTAATGCTATGGTTGGGTTTTACCTTAATGATCTTTAGTAGTTGCGGATGCTTGCTAGAGTTCCAATCATAAGTGCATATGATCTAAGTAGAGAAAGTATGTTAGCTTATGCCTCTCCCTCAAATAAAATTGCAATAATGATTACCGGTCTAGTTGTCGGTTGCCTAGGGACAAATAACTTTCTCGTAACAAAAAGTTCTCTACTAAAACTAATTTAGTTGTGTCTTTATCTAAACAGCCCCTACTTTTTATTTACGTGCTCTTTATTATCTTGCAAACCTATCCAAAAAAACACCTACAAAGTACTTCTAGTTTCATACTTATTCTAGGTAAAGTGAACGCTAAGCGTGCGTAGAGTTGTATCGGTGGTCGATAGAACTTCAGGGAATATCTGTTCTACCTTTAGCTCCTCATTGGGTTCGACACTCTTACTTATCGAAAACTATTGCGATCCCCTATACTTGTGGGTTATCACCCGCGCAAGAAGAAATAAGCTGCCAAGAAGTCCCTCGGCTGCGAGAAAACGCCCACGCGCTCCCTGCGCCACCACGGCAAGACCGCGTGCCGCCTGCGGCAGCGGTGTGCGGACCCCGTCAAGGACAAGTTCTCCACCAGCGCAGAGTCCCGGTGACCATGGTAGGCTTCCGTGCTTTCACCCCTGAGTTGCATAGCGTCACTTGGTCGGGCAAGTTCAAGCCGGATCTGCCTCCTCTCTATGACGGCACCCCCGACCCTGCGGAGTTCCTACAGCTCTACGAGCTGAGCATCGAGGCGGCCAACGGTGATGAGAAAGTCATGGCGAAATGGTTCCCCATGGATCTCAAGGATGGTGCCCGCTCCTGGCTCCTGAATCTGCCTCCAGGCTTGATCTCCTCCTGGAACAAGATGCGCGACAGTTTCGTTGCCAACTTCCTTGGCACTCGTGACCGCCCACCGGCCGCGGGTGACCTACGCCATGTCAAGCAACAACCAGGAGAGACCCTCCAGAAGTACATCCAGTGCTTCAACAATGTTCGCCTCGAGATCCCTAAGGTGACGGACGAGGCCATCATCTCCGCGTTCTCTGATGGCATCCACGACGTCAAGATGAAGGAGGAGCTCGAGGAGTTGTGCACGTCTCTGGAGCTGTTCAACCTGGCGACCAAGTGCGCAAGAGCTGAGGAGGGGCGCCTCTCCCTCCTCGAGCTCCCGGCTGTGGACCCGGAGGAGAAGAAAGCCAAGGCCAAAGATGTGAAGCCCAAGGGAGCAGCCGTGCTCACGGCGGAGCCAGACACAAAGCGCGACAGGGACCAGCCCGAGTCATCCAAGAGCAGCCGACCGTTCTACGCCTTCCATAACCTGCATAGCCACAACACCAGCGATTGTCAAGAGCTCAGAGCCATTCGAGAAGGATGCTTCGGTCGACGCCCCAAGCGCAACGACCGGGGCTACGACCGAGGAGGAGGATGTGGTGGCGGACGCTGGGATGACCGTGGCCCATGCCAGGAGTGGCGTGACCGGCCTCGTGAGGACCGCTGGCAGGACCAGCCTTGCAAAGGTGCTTGGAGGGATCAGCCTCGCGAGGACCGTCCTCGGGGCAATGTTGGGCTTCCTCCACTGCCACCACCAAGAAGGAACGACGACCACCACCAAGACGAGGGGGTTGGGTGCTTCCAGGAGCCGCGTGCTATCGCTTGCATCTTAGGCGAAGCTCAAGCCCTAGCCTCACAGCGTATCTTCAAGCAGTTTGCTCGTGAAGTGAATGCAGTCCTCCCCAAGATCGAGGCCACGCGCCTGCTCAGATGGTCAAAATGTGCCATCACCTTCAGTTCAGCAGATCATCTCAAGTGCGCGGCCACCGCTGGTGCTCTCCCAATGCTTTGTTCACCCGTCATCAGCAACATGCAAGTTACCAAGACCCTCATCGATGGCGGCGCAGGGCTCAACATCCTGTCCGTCGAGACGTTCGACAACCTTCAAGTGCCATACGATCAGCTTCAGCCTACCAAGCCTTTCTCAGGAGTGACTGACGGCTCCACCATGCCGATAGGACAGGTCCGCCTCCCAGTCACCTTTGGAGAACGCAACAACTACTGCACCAAGCTCATCGACTTCAACGTCGCCCACATTCATCTGCCGAACAATGCCATCCTCGGGTATCCGGCCCTGGCCAAGTTCATGGTCGTAACGCACCACAGATACAATGTCCTCAAGATGCCAGGAAGTGGTGGGATCATCATAGTCCCTTGTGAAGAAAGAGATGCGGTGTGCTCCCTCGAGCGCGCCTTCCAAGCAGCGTCAATCGAAGACCCCGACAACAATGCAGCTCGGTACCCTCCTGAGGTCGTCCCCAAGAAGAAGCAGAAGCTACTCCGTGCCGGACCTCAGGAGGGCAGCGCCGCCAGTGGCACCTCGTCAGGATTAGCGCCCACACCTGGGGCGCCTCCCTCCATCGCATAGGAAGGCGCGCCCGGCGCCCTCCTCAGGCAAGGCTCGGGGGCTCTCTTCTGGAGGGCCTCAGACCTTGCCAACGTCATGAGGGAGGCGCTCGGGCACCACTTGGAGGCGTGTTTCACGGCACGTCCCTCTCAGGAGGAAGCTGGGTGAGGAGCGCCCGGAGACCAGGAGTTCATCACCAAGGTATCTTAGGAGCTTCAGGAAGCAAGAGCAATACGCGGCGACCGCCACCCACCTGGCGTTGCTCCCCACCCAAACGAGGGTGGTGAGCTACGCATCTGCATCGACATCCCAGGGCACAACCGAGTCGCATGCATCTGAGGAGCGCTTCTGGCCTTCGTGTGTTGGGCGCTGCGAAGGTCCACCTCACAGCTACGTTCTCATGCCCTTTGGCCTGCTGAGCATGGCGTCTACCTATCAGCGCAACCTGCGGAGCATCATGGTGGGTCAGGAGGCCAGGCACCACGCGGTCCTGGCGGAGATGGAGACGGTCCTCAAGGAACCGCCTGGACCCCCAAAGCCTCCCGAGGCTTAGGGCCCTGGTGGCTCATGAGGAGCAACCCCTTCACCGCATACCTTCAGCTGCCTCAACACCCCTTCATCAACGGAACCAGGTGACACCTTGCAAGTTCATTTAGCTGGGAGCGCCCAGGGGGCTGCATTATTCCCAGGCCGCGTGGGTCCATCCCTGTGGCATGTATCCCTTCTTTTTTATGTCTTTAGCTTACCTTGCTGGGGGCGCCCCTCGGGCTGCATCATCACCAAGCCGCTCGGGCCTGACCCAGTGGCACGTATCGTTCATGCATTTACCTGAGCTAGTTTGCTTTCCATGCTTAATCTATCTATGACTATCACCTGCTTGATTGTCGCCCATCACGGGAGCCGCGCGCCGGTCATCTTTCTTCAGGACCCTTCGCGTGAGAGGGTTAGGCACGGCGTCTGTGCTCGGGCCCGTCCCTGCAGCATCGATAAATCCAACGGCTGAGCTCTGTCTGGCGGGCCGGCCCCGTTCACGTCACCTCCTGGGGCCGTTGGTGCTTGGCTCTCTCACGCGATAACCTCAGGAGATTCGTTCGGCGCAGGTTGTCTAACCACCTCGCAGGACCAACACAACGAACAAGAATCAAGACCAGGCGCAACCTGCCTTGAGGTAGGGCCTCGTGAGTCCCGCACTGGCTCATGAGTGCCCAGACACACCTCGTCTAGCCCTGCCGTGCAAGCCATGTGTCAGGGCGGGGTTGTACACGCCCCGGGGGCTCTCCGCAGCAGGGAGTCCCCTCCCATGTACCAGAGGCAGATCGGCAATCACCATGGCGATCGGTGCCCTTCCTCGCGCTAACTTGCAGGAACTTCCTGAAGGCTATAGCAGGCGGTACCGCAGACTCTCCCTCTTTTCTCATGCGATTTGCTTGTGCGTTAAAAGGGGGGCTCCTGAGCATGGCGACTCAGGAGCTCTTACTGGCTCTCTAGCCCTCACCCCCTGGCCTTGACCATGGCATGCGACCTGGCATACCAGCGGCGGCTGAGCTCGCTCGAGGGCCGGGACCTGAGGACGCAGAGCACCAAGGAGAGCGTGGAGAAGGGGGACGGCTCGCATGGGCCTGGCCTAGCTATGCTCCGGACGCCTATGCACGAGCCTGCGCATCATGAGGAATCAACTCCGCGACGTCAAGATAAGTCCCAAGCCCAGGTTGGCTAAACCGCTAAGGACTAAGTACCATACTAACCGCAGCCCTGCTGTAGCAACGTCACCCCCCTTTCTTACTTCTCGACGGCTGCTTGAGTGCTAAAGGGGACCTCCTGAGCATAGCACCTCAGGAGCTCTTACTGGACCTCGGGCCGCTCACCTCCTGGCCTTGACCACGGCACGCGACCTGGCATACCAGCGACGGCTGCAGCCTGCCTAGGGACCGGGACCTGTCAGCATAGAGCGCCAAGTCGTCGCGAGGTCGGAAAGGGAGACCGAGCTGAAGTAGGACTCGCGCTCGCGCAAGTTCATAATAAGGACAATATTGACAAGAGGCATTACAAAACCTTTACACACCCCCATGGGGCATTTCTTGATTCCTCGCAAGGAACAAAAGGCAAGAACTTAGAGAATCCTAACTACACGTGCCCTTGTGGATGACGCCATCATCAATAGTGGGTCATCATAGGCCGATGCCAACCTCATCCAGATCAGCGGCGGCGACGGCCTGACGCTGCAGCCCTGCTCCGGGCTCGGTGAGAGCTTGCGGACACGTAGCTGTCATTGCTCATCTCTGGAGTCTCGTAAAGCTCAGGAGAGTCGCTGGACCACCAGGAGTCGCCGCTGTCGTTGGAGGAGCTGCGGGCGAGGCTTGCGGCAGGCCCAGCGCCCACCGCTGCGCCGTCCTGGCGACCTCCTTCAAGGCAGCACTCCAGGCGGCGGCCTTCCTCGTCCAAGACCTTGAAGAATAGCATGGAGGCGTCGTCAAACTCGAAGTGGATCGCGAGGGCGCCCTCCGTGCGGCAGACTCGGGCAATCTTGCCCCAGCCTCGGGTCATGAAGATCCTCTCGGAGGCAACGACTTCAATTTCTGCTCCAGTCATCGAGGCGTCGCAGTCGGAGTGCTGCAGCCAAAGCTCGAGGGGCCCCCTCGGCGGCATCTCTACAGAGAAGAAGGAAGGGAAGCGAATCCAAGTCCTCAGGGGCATCGCCTCCCACAACACGAACTCGAGCGAGGAGTCCGCAGCGTGGACCCCTGGGGCGACGGCGTGCGCCTCCGCAGCGCGGTGGCCACGGCCCAGGCGCGGGCGGCGGCGCTCATTGCTCCTCCCTCCGGACTCATTAGCATGAGCATACAACGGCAATGGGTACCCAGGAGGCGGCCTCTCATACCAAGGCCGCGACACGACCGGCCTCACGTCCATCTCGTGGTGATGAGACCTCCTCTTCTTCGGCGGGAGCAGCTCGGGCTCGTTGAGGGGAGTCTTGCCCTTCTCCACGGCCGAGAGCCTCCAAATCGGTGCCATGACCGCACCAGCAAGGAGTGGAGCAAGGAAGGAGAAGCAAGCGGAATGGGAAGAGATGGGCGATGGGGCTCCGCTCCCCACCTCCCATTTATGGCAAGAGGAGGCCAACCGCCGGCCTCCATGATCTAAGGTAATAATGCTAGTTTTTCCTTGCATGCAGCAGGGACTCGTCAAGTCAGGCAGTTGCCGAGGCAGCGTGGGGAAGCGGAGACTCCCACGTCCAATCAACCGCCACGTGTCGACCAAGGCCGCGGGCTATTGGGGCCCGCGGCACTCCGCACTTGCCCCTTGGCTTCGCCTCGAAGCCAAGCTCGAGCGTTCCTTGGGCCCGAGGGCTACTGTCGACGTTCTGGGAATGGGGGTCCCCAGACTTTCCTGCCTGCGGCCCATGTCGTGGCTCTGCGAGAGGGCCCGTATGGTCCATCTTCACCAACAAGCACTCAAGACCCTCGCGAGGGGCCAAGCCCTGCAAGGCGGACGACACAAGACCTCCTCAGGAGCGGCCTCACCAGGCTGGCTCACTAGGGGGAGAGACCAAGGCAAGACAAACCTCGTGAGGTTCCAATGACGTGAGCCATGATGATCGAGACCAGGCGGGCGCCAGCGTGCACAATGTCCTTGTTTCCTCTTTGGTGCTAAGGAAGCAAGCACAGGCGCGGAGTACCGAGGCGTCAAGCAAATGTTTCCATATTAGTGCAACGAGACCAAGACCAGCAGGATGGCAAGACGGAGGTCACCATGGAGCCCAAGACGGCGTCACCACCAGAGCCTTTGGCAGGTGAAGACTGCTTTTGTCAGGATAAGCTGTACTAGTTGTCCCCCTTCAAATTGGTCGTTGTTGGCTCCCTTCCCGCTCAATATTTGGGGAGAGGACTAGGGCCTCTATAAATAGGATTAGCCACCACAGTAGGAGGCAACTCGTCTCGAAAGGATCCAGTTCATCCTCACACCCACCAAGCACAAGAACACCTCTCCTCAGGAGGTTGTTCTTCCCTTTGTATTGTTCATCCTCATCCCAAGAGGCAATCCACCACCACCACACTGGAGTAGGGTATTACACCACAACGATGGCCCGAACAAGTATAAATCTTGTGTCCTTTGTGTTGCGAGTTCGACGAGTTAGCCCTTTAGATCTTAGCGAAGCTAGGACGTGGATCGGTAGGGGGAGATCTTCGCGCGCACCCAAGTGTTCGAACCTTAAGGGTTTTTCCAGAACCCGAGATCCGATACTGTGCAAGCTCCGGCGATCCATTTATGGACTGGTGCAAGCCTCCCGGAGTTGGAATAAATGTTTTGATAGTGTGATCAAAGCATATGGTTTTATACAGACTTTTGGAGAAGCCTGTATTTACAAGAAAGTGAGTGGGAGCTCTGTAGCATTTCTGATATTATATGTGGATGACATATTGCTGATTGGAAATGACATAGAATTTCTGGATAGCATAAAAGGATACTTGAATAAGAGTTTTTCAATGAAATACCTCGGAGAAGCTGCTTATATATTGGGCATCAAGATCTATAGAGATAGATCAAGACGCTTAATTGTACTTTCACAAAGCACATACCTTGATAAAGTTTTGAAAAAGTTCAAAATGGATCAAGCAAAGAAAGGGTTCTTGCCTATGTTACAAGGTGAGAAGTTGAGTAAGACTCAATGCCCGACCACTGCAGAAGATAGAGAGAAAATGAAAAGTGTTCCCTATGCTTCAGCCATAGGCTCTATCATCTATGCAATGTTGTGTACCAGACCTGATGTGTGTCTTGCTATTAGTTTAGCAGGGAGGTACCAAAGTAATCCAGGAGTGGATCACTGGACAGCGGTCAAGAATATCCTGAAATACCTGAAAAGGACTAAGGATATGTTTCTCGTTTATGGAGGTGACAAAGAGCTCATCGTAAATGGTTACGTCGATGCAAGCTTTGACACTGATCCAGATGATTCTAAATCGCAAACCGGATACGTGTTTATATTAAACGGTGGAGCTGTCAGTTGGAGCAGTTCTAAACAAAGCGTCGTGTCGGGATCTAGGTGTGAAGCGGAGTACATAGCTGCTTCGGAAGCAGCAAACGAAGGAGTCTGGATGAAGGAGTTCATATCCGATCTAGGTGTCATACCTAGTGCATCGGGTCCAATGAAAATCTTTTGTGACAATACTGGTGCAATTGCCTTGGCAAAGGAATCCAGATTTCACAAGAGAACCAAGCACATCAAGAGACGCTTCAATTCCATTCGGGATCAAGTCCAGGTGGGAGACATAGAGATATGCAAGATACATACGGATCTGAATGTTGCAGACCCGCTGACTAAGCCTCTTCCACTAGCAAAACATGATCAGCACCAAGACTCCATGGGTGTTAGAATCATTACTGTGTAATCTAGATTATTGACTCTAGTGCAAGTGGGAGACTGAAGGAAATATGCCCTAGAGGCAATAATAAAGTTATTATTTATTTCCTCATATCATGATAAATGTTTATTATTCATGCTAGAATTGTATTAACCGGAAACATAATGCATGTGTGAATACATAGACAAACATAGTGTCACTAGTATGCCTCTACTTGACTAGCTTGTTGACCAAAGATGGTTGAGTTTCCTAGCCATAGACATGAGTTGTCATTTGATTAACGGGATCACATCATTAGTAGATTGGTGTGATTGACTTGACCCATCCGTTAGATTAGCACGATGATCGTTTAGTTTGTTGATATTGCTTTCTTCATGACTTATACATGTTCCTATGACTATGAGATTATGCAACTCCCAAATATCGGAGGAACACTTTGTGTGCTACCAAACTTCACAATGTAATTGGGTGATTATAAAGGTGCTCTATAGGTGTCTCCGATGGTACTTGTTGAGTTGGCATAGATCAAGATTAGGATTTGTCACTCCAATTGTTGGAGAGGTATCTCTAGGCCCTCTCGGTAATGCACATCACTATAAGCCTTGCAAGCAATGTGACTAATGAGTTAGTTATGGGATGATGCATTAGAGAACGAGTAAATAGACTTGCCGGTAACAAGATTGAGCTAGGTATTGAGATACCGATGATCGAATCTCGGGCAAGTAACATCCGATGACAAAGGGAACAACGTATGTTGTTATGCTGTTTGACTGATAAAGATCTTCATAGAATATGTAGGAAACAATATGAGCATCCATGTTCCGCTATTGGTTATTGACCGGAGATGTGTCTCAGTCATGTCTACATAGTTCTCGAACTCGTAGGGTCCGCATGCTTAAAGTTCTGTGACAGTCGGTATTATGACTTTTTGTGTTTTGATGTACCGAAGGTAGTTCGGAGTCCCGGATATGATCACGGACATGATGAGGAGTCTCGAAATGGTCGAGACGTAAAGATCAATATATTGGATGACTATGTTCGGACACCGGAAGTGTTTCGGGAGGTTTCGGACATATACCGGAGTACCGGGGGATTACCAGAACCCCCCGGGGGATGTAATGGGCCTATTGGGCCTTAGTGGAGAAGAGGAGGGGCGGCTAGGGCAGGCCGCGCGCCCCCTCCCCCTCTAGTCCGAATTGGACAAGGAGGGGGCGGTGCCCCTTTTCCTTCCTCCTCTCTCCTTCCCTTCTCCTACTCCTACTAGGAAAGGAGGAGTCCTACTCCCTTGGGAGTAGGACTCCCCCCTTGGTGCGCCCTCCTCCTAGCCGGCCGCCTCCCCCTAGCTCCTTTATATACGGGGGCAGGGGGCACCCCAAAGACACACAAGTTGATCATTGATCTCTCCCAGCCGTGTGCGGTGCCCCCTCCACCATAATCCACCTCGGTGATACTATAGCGGTGCTTAGGCGAAGCCTTGCGATGGTAGCTTCATCAACATCATCACCACGTCGTCATGCTGACGAAACTCTCCCTCGACCTCTACTGGATTGTGAGTTCACGAGACGTCACCAAGCTGAACGTGTGCTGAACGCGGAGGTGTCGTACGTTCGGTACTGAGGATCGTTTGATCGTGAAGACGTACGACTATATCAACCGCGTTGTCATAACGCTTCCGCTTAACGGTCTACGAGGGTACGTGGACAACACTCTCCCCTCTCGTGGCTATGCATCACCATGATCTTACATGTGCGTAGGAATTTTTTTGAAATTACTACGTTCCCCAACAACTGTTGCCACTATTTTTTTTGATAGAAAGGCTGTAAGGGAACCCCCTACTGTATAATTGGTGCAACAAACCCAAATTGCAAGTACCATGCCTTGAATCTGGGTGGGTGGGAAGGCATCAACCCCTCCCCACCACTAGGCTATGCCTTAGTCTGCTACTACTTCCACTATTATCAAAACTATCATATTATTTTGCTATTGATCACGTTGCTGCAGATAATTAATCTCCAAGTGTGGTTGAATTGACAACTCAGCTGCTAATACCTTCAAATATTCTTTGGCTCCCCTTGTGTTGAATCTATAAATTTGGGTTGAATACTCTACCCTCGGAAACTGTTGAGATCCCCTATACTTGTGGGTTATCAAGACCTTTTTCTGGCGTCGATGCCGGGGAGCATAGCTATATTTGTTGAGTCACTTGGGATTATTATTAATTTATCACTATGAAGAATCTGAAGGATGCTAAGACTAATATTTTTTTCCTCTAAGACGAGGGGAGGTAAGGAACTGCCATCCAGTTCTGCTTTAGATTCACCTTCTGTTATAAGTAAACTTGCAGCACCACCACATGCTATTAATCCTGATATGTCGCAACTTATTGATGATGCTACTTCTGCTATGAACGATAATTATGATGATGCTAGTACCTTGCTTGATGATAATGATGTGCCACTTGGTGATTTTCCGGATGAACAAATTGCTAGAGAAATACAACATGATGTTGTTGAATCTGATGATGAGCTTGAACTGAAACTCCTAAAACACCTGCTAGAACTAGCCTTCCTAGATATGAATTGCCTAAGGTACCGGAAGGTTATGTTCTGAATGAGGAGAAAACTAGAGATATTCTTGCTTGTAAGGATAGAGATGATCTAGAGAAATTATTATGCAAGTATAAAGAAAAATCTCTGAATGCTAGAATGCAATATGATCCTTAAGTTTGCTACTTCACCTATCTTTATTGATGATAAGGATTATGAATTCTCTGTCGAACCGGAGTTAATTACTTTGTTTGCATTTGATCCTTTCCATGGTTATGAAACTGAAACTGTTGTGGCACATCTTACTAATTTGAATGACATAACCACCCTTTTTACTCATGATGAGAAGACTCGTTATTACTTTATTCTCAAATTATTTCCTTTCTCATTAAAGGGTGATGCTAAAGCTTGGTACAATACTCTTGCTCCTGGTTGTGTGCGTAGTCCCCAGGATATGATTTATTACTTCTCTGAAAAATATTTCCCTGCTCATAAGAAACAAGGTGCTTTATAGGAAATATTTAACTTTGTGAAAATTAAAGAAGAGAGTCTCCCACAAGCCCGGGGGAGGCTTTGCCAGTTACTTAATGCTTTGCCTGATCATCCTCTTAAGAAAAATGAAATACTTGATATCTTCTATAATGGACTAACCGATGATTCTAGGGACTTCCTAGATAGTTGTGCTGGTTGTGTTTTCAGGGAACGAACTGTTGGACAAGCTGAAGAATTATTGATTAATATATTAAAAAATTATGATGATTGGACTCTTCCTGAACCACCGCCTAAACCCACTCCAAAGAAGAGGGGTATATTATATCTCAGTCCTGAAGATATGCAAGAGGCAAAGAAATCTATGAAGAAAAAAGGTATTAAAGCTGAGGATGTTAAAAGTTTTCCTCCTATTGAAGAAATACATGGGCTTAATACACCACCACTGCCTAAGGTGGTAGAGGTAAATTCTCTTATGAAATTCAATGAAAATGACAATCCTCGCAATATGCGCCCTAGCCAATGTCTTTATGAGTTTGAAAATTACATTAGAAAACAAGATCACTTCAATGCAAATGTTATGAAACAATTGAAATACAATTGTAATATGATTGCTCGCTTGAGTGACTTGTTATTTAGAATCTCAAATGATGTTAGAGGTGTTGGAAAGCATGCTTCTATGGTTCAAACTCAGTTAGAACAAGTTGCTAAATCTCAAAGAGAGTTTCTTGATGAAATGAATAATAATATACATGACTTTGCTATTGGAGTTGCAACTAGAGGAGGTAAAATGACTCAAAAATCACTTTACCTGAGGGACACCCAAAAAGAATTGAACAGGATCCACAAAGGAATAACACTAGTGCACCTAGTTCTTATAGAAAGAAAAAGGAAAAGAAAATTGATAGGACTTTGCATGCTCCTAGTGAACCTGAAATAGAAAACCTCCTGATAGTGATAATGAAAATTCTATCTCTGATGCTGAAACTTAGTCTGGTAATGAACATTCATCTATTGATAATGAAAAAGATAATGCTGATGTTCATGAAAATACTCAAACAAATAATAAAGAACCAGACAATGATGTTGAGATAGAACCACCTGTTGATATTGATAACCCACAACCTAAGAATAAAAGGTATGATAAAAGTGACTTTGTGGCTAGAAAACACGGTGAAGAAAGAGAATCGTGGGTTCAAAAACCTATGCCTTTTCCACCTAAGTCATCTAAAAATAAAGATGATGAAGAATTTGAGCGCTTTGCTAAAATGCTGAGGCCAGTCTTTTTGCATACTCGCTTGATTGATATCTTGAAAATGCCTCCTGCAAAGTATATGAAAGACATCATCACCAATAAAAGAAAATACTGAAAGATGAAATCTCCACTATGCTTGCTAATTGTACTTTTAAAGATGGAGTACCTTAAAAACTTAGAGATCCGGGAATACCAACTATACCTTGCTCTATCAAAAAGAATTATGTGAAAAGTGCTTTGTGTGATTAGGAGCTGGTGTTAGTGTTATGCCTTTCTTTTTATATAAAAGACTTGATTTGAATAAACTCACACCTACTGAAATATCTTTGCAAATGGCTGACAAATCAACTGCCATACCTATTGGTATATGTGAGGATGTACCCGTTTTTGTTGCTAATGTTACTATTTTGACTGGCTTTGTTATACTTGAGATGCCAGAGGACGACAACATGTCGATTATCCTTGGTAGACCCTTCTTGAACACTGCAGGGGCTGTTATCGATTGCAATAAAAGCAAGGTCACTTTTCATATCAATGGTAATGAGCATACGATGCACTTCCCGAAGAAACAATTCCAAGCGAATGGTATTAATGTTATTGAAAAATCTCTGACAATCACTATTGGAAGTTTTCAAATACATCTACCTACTATCAAAAAGAAAATGAAATGCTTATTGTTGGGGACATTCATATCCCCATTGAGGTAACTTAGTGATTTATGAAAGTTCTTCGGTTTCATGCTAATCGAAAGTGGTTGTTAATAAGACTTGATCATCCTTATTAATGGATCATTTTTGAGCGATATGAAGTTGATGAATTTAGTAAGCACTACCTTCTATCCCTACTTTTTGTTTTCTGTTTTATTAGTTAAATAAAATAAAATGCCATGTTTTGTCTGTTTTCTGAATTTCCCGTGCAATAAAAAATGACCCAAAAATAAAAGTTGACAGAATGCTCTGTAAATTTAATATGTTTTTTCTACATATTTAAGAATTTCTGGTGCAAACAATATCAGAGGGAGGTGCACGAGGTGGGCACAACCCACCTGGGCGCGCCAGGACCCCCAGGCGTGCCCTGGTGGGTTGTAGTCCCCATGTGGGCCCCCTCACTTATCCCTTCACACCACATCATCACTTACCTCTAGAAAAAATTCTCCACTGCTCTCTCTCTCCTGTGTTCTTGCTCTCAAACCCGCGGATTTCGATCTCTTTGCTCGAAGCTCCGTTTCCAAAACTGTTTCGAGGGACTGTTACTTGGTATGTGACTCCATCGTTTGTCCAATTAGTTTTTGTTTTAGTGGTTTATATTTTGAATAATTAGCTACTCTTGGTGTTGTCGTAGATGATCTTTCATGTTGAATTCTTAGATTTCTAAGTAGTTTGAATTCTTGCTATGGCCTCTATGTATCCCTATGAGTAGTTGCTATCGATCTTATAAAGTTTTGTTGATAAATTTTTATCACTCAAAATTTTTCAAAAAATTGTACGCGAACATGATGAACCTATTTGGAAGAAGTTTTTCAAGGAGGAGATCCTCGGGGGCATCTTCTAGTGACAACTCCGCTCGTGTGTCTTATGTTGAACCAAGTGAAATTTCCATTCGAGATGCAGCCACCAAAACATGCTTATGGCCTTGCGATCATTATATAATGCATGTGGGCATTAAGGAGGAATTTGAGCAATACGTTCACAATGCCGGTCTCATTCCCTACATTTAAGGTAAGTCCGAACAATGACACACTCTTACCGAATCATTTGTCAAAGGATTTAAATTCCATCCCCATGAGTCTAGGGTGTCATTTAAGCTTTATGAAAATACATTCACCATCTCACTAGAGAGTTTTGCTCACCGCTACAAACTCCCATTCTGGGGTTCGCTTGACGAACCGCCAAGGGCTGAGTACCAATCATTCTTGACTAGTCTTTGCTACGGTGAGACGTGGGGAGTGACACAAGGTAGAATAAAGAGCATTCATTTTCCCGCAATTCAGTACTTTGCATTATTTAACAGGAAATGTATAGTAGGCAAGCAAGACTGTAGTACGCTTTGTGCTCCAGACTTGAGCCTCATACGCACCGCTCTCACCGATGAAAGGAGTTATAACCTTGGAGTGATTGTTGCACGCAGACTTCAGCATAACGCTAGCAGCGGCTATTTCTATGGTGGAATATATGCCACGCGTTTAGCACGAGGGCTGGATGTTTCACCTTTGCCCTTTGACCCTATCCTACCCATGCAGTATTTAGACTTTGACGCCTTAAAAATTCATAAGATCCTCAAAGGAAAAATTCATAACTTCACTTACAATCTATTGTTTAACCAAACATCTGTTGTTCACACATATTTGCTTGCGCCTGCTCTTTTTGATTATCACAGCAAAGGAACATATTTTGTTCTTGAGAGTGAGGCCCGAGCTCACAACGCAGCAGTGGAGGCAGCACGGCAAGCCAAGGCATTCGCACCGAGGGCCTCCGTGAGCTACCACGCCGACTATTATCCAGACTACTGATCGTTTACCAAGTTAGGCCAAAAGCCTAAGCTTGGGGGTGTACGTGTTTCTCACTGACATTACATTCATGTACACTTATTCCATTTATCGGTGTCCACACTTTTTCATTGAATCATCCATGCTTAATTTATTTTCTTGGTTTCTTCTTGTGTGTTTGAAAAATCTTAGAAAAACCAAAAAAAATAGTTGTATTTAATTTACTTTCTATGCATGCTTAGTTGTAATACTAAAAAGAAAACCCAAAAAGATTTCCTTGTTCTTCTTTTGCTTGTTGGGAGCTTTCCCGTGTAAATAGTTTTTCTCATTTTTAATTTTCCCTTTTATTTCCTTGTTCAAGAAAACCAAAAACTCCAAAAATATTTCAATGTGTTTCTATGAATTTCTGTTCTTTTTATTCAAGTTGTACCAAGGAGAAGACCACGATGAAAATGTTGAGTGGCTCTCATATGAATAACTGTTGATCTAATAAAGAGCCCATTTTACCTCAAGTTAAATAAAATATTTGCAGATTCTAGCTTAGTCCATGGCACTCTTGCACTATTATTATTTTCATATCGTTCGGTTGTGCAAGTGAAAGGCAATAATGACAACATTCGATGAACTGGTCGTGGCAGAGAGAAATGGGTATGAACTCGACTTGTTCTATTTGTGTAAATATGTTTAACCTAGTATCCATGATTCAGCCCATTATGATTAAACAAGTTTGCAGTGACAATTAGATATTATAGTTTCTCATGCCATGCATGAGTAGCTGGGAGTGGATAATGATTTATCTTGGATATCAACATTGTGTTAAAATGATTGTGATGTAGTGTGATGATAAGGTATCCTCCTCTGAATGTTCGAGTGGCTTGACTTGGCACATGTTCATGCATGTAGTTGAATCAAAACCAACATAGCCTCTATGATATTTATGTTCATGGTGTTCATATCCTACTCATGCTAATGTCCAATGTTACTTATGCATAATGCGTGTTCATGACATTGTTGCTCTCTAGCTGGCCGCTTCTCAATCTAATTGCTAGCCTTCGCCTATACTAAGTGGGAATTCTGCTTGTACATCAAAAATCTTGAACCCAAGTTATTCCAGATGAGTCCACCTTACCTACCTATATGCAGTATTACCCTGCCGTCCTAAGTAAATTTGCATGTGCCACCTCTAAAAACTTCTAATAAATATACTTTTTGTGTGCATGGACCGTTCATGAAACGACAGGAGGTGGTCGGTATCTTCCGTGCTAAGCGGGTTATTCTCAGGCCGAGTGTTTATTCACTCGCCATCGCACGAGAAAAGGGCAGTAATAGGGATGCCCAATCCCAAACTACAAACAAAAAAAGCTTACAAATAATCAAACAAAAACTCCCAATGAAGTCAAAACCTTTACTTTTATCGCTTGGGAACCGACACTGGCGTGCTTAGCATGGAAGATATTGATAACTGATAGTCGTGAAGTAAATGAGAAGAGTGCATGTCTCAAAATATCATTTACCTCTATTTTAAAAACTTGAGCTCTGGCACCTCTACAAATCACTACTTCCATCTGCGAAGGGACTATCTATTTACTTTTATGTTGCGTCATCACCTTCTAAAAGAAGCACTAGAACCTGAGAGCATTGTTGTCATGACTTATGCATTGTGTGTAGCTAATGTTGGGTGCATCATGACTAGATCTTTTCTACCATGAATTACAATGTTTAGTCGCTGCTTGGACTTTGGAGGTGTTTTGCATTTATGTTTTGCGGTCTCAGAAAGGGCTAGCGAGATACCACTATTGTCATATTATATCATGGTTGTTTTCACAACGTGTTGCCGTTTGAGATATCTTATTATTGCTCACTAGCTAATTATGTCATTGATATGAGTTAATATAATCTTTAAGATTTATTGTCGGCATGGTTAGTTATAATGTTGGCTGAAAACCTGGGTGTTGTTTAAGCTTATTTATGCAAACAAGAGCAAAAGAGTTCGTAAAAGTTTTTCTTTTGCACTTTCAGTTTATTAACTGAATTGCTTGAGGACAAGCAAAGGTTTAAACTTGGGGGAGTTGATACGTCTCCAACGTATCTACTTTTCCTAATGCTTTTCCTCTTGTTTTGGACTCTAATTTGCATGATTTGAATGAAACTAACCCGGACTGATGCTGTTTTCAGCAGAACTACTATTGTGTGTTTTTGTGCAAAAATAAAAGTTCTCGGAATGGAATGAAACTGTGCGAGGATTTTTTATACAATAAATAAGAATTTCTGGAGCCAAGATCCACTAGAGGGGGGCACCTGGGTGGGCACAACCCACCAGGGCGCCCCCTCCCCCTCCTGGCGCGCCCACTGGAGTTGTTGAGGGAGTCCTGGATTAGGGGGTCCTCAGACAGCCGAACTGTTGGATTATGAAGATACAAGATTGAAGACTTCGTCCCGTGTCCGGGTGGGACTCTCCTTTGCGTGGAAGGCAAGCTTGGCAATTCGGATATGTAGATCTCCTCCCTTGTAACCGACTCTGTGTAACCCTAGCCCCCTCCGGTGTCTATATAAACCGGAGGGTTTAGTCCGTAGGACAACAAGAATCATAATCATAGGCTAGCTTCTAGGGTTTAGCCTCTACGATCTCGTGGTAGATCAACTCTTGTAATACTCATATCATCAAGATCAATCAAGAAGGAAGTAGGGTATTACCTCCATCGAGAGGGCCCGAACCTGGGTAAACATTGTGTCCCCTGCCTCCTGTTACCATCCACCTTAGACGCACAGTTCGGGACCCACTACCCGAGATCCGCCGGTTTTGACACCGACATTGGTGCTTTCATTGAGAGTTTCACTGTGCCGCCATGATAAGGCTTGATGGCTTGTCTTGTTGTCAAGGACAACATTACCTCGGGGGGAGCCCTGGTTGTAGGCCAAACTCTCCGACTAGGCGGCTTCGTCATGACCGCCCGTTCAGCCGTCGCGCCGATGATGACTTCTCTGGTCATCAAAAACAGCCTCCACGTCGGCTCAGGATTCGCCGAGCAGATGGATCCAATAGAGCTCTCTTCTCTGAACGAGCTCTTGGATCGCATCGCCGCCCTGGGAGTCGCAACGGATTATGATCGAATCGGGCTTAAACCTGACCATAGGGAGATTAACTCACCGCCGGTCACCCATCAGATAGCGGTGGTGGAGGAGCAATGCAGCAATTCTTCCTCTATTTTGAGGACAAACTATATCCGGATTCCTGAGATCTCCGAGCCAGATACCCGTCCATGGGAGGACATGGCCCAAGCTTCGAACCTAGAATTAGACAGCGGGCCAGAACTATTGGGCAACATCCCGGAGTCCAAACTGCCAAGCTCGGAAACTCCTCCGCCCCTGGGTCTCAGATCGGGTCAGGGTTTGGACCTAAATCTACCCACCCACCTAGATTCAAGTGATCTTTCCCACATTAGACAAGAGCCCCAAGAGACAGTACATCACTATTGAGCCAGATTCCTCCTTGTAATGAGCAAGGTCAAGGATTGTCGCGAGGAAGACGCAATTTCATTCTTTTGCAAAAATTGCACGGACAAGGGAATCCTCAACGCCATAAGTCGCCGTGACATGGCACACTTTGCTGACTTAGCGGCCATAGTACGGAAGTACTGTGCGATGGAAAGCGCCTGGAAAACCCAAACCAAATTCTGGGACCCTCCGGCTCTCACTAAACCCCCCGTCCAAACTAAAAGGGTGTACTTTCATAAGTCAGCCGATCCAATTACAAAGAAACAAAAGTACACTACAGGGCGTAGAACTGTATTGGAGGGATGGCTCAATGGGCCATGCAAAATTCACAGTATAGCAGATACCATGCCAACACACAGCCTTAGAGCATGTTGGATACTCCGGCAGGTGGCCAAGAGCGGCGAGGATATCCTCAACAACAATAAAACAGAGTACCATCCCACGGAAAATAACAATACAGTATTGACAGTCTTCGAGACCTTCACCTCAAATAATAGGCGCAAGCAAACACTCCGCAACCTTGTCGAAGTCTGCCACGTTGCAGCAATAAATCTATGGAACGACACGGCCATAACCTTCAATGCTAGTGATGAACCTCAATTTCGAACATCCCGAGCACCAGCCGTTTTGGTCCTTAGTCCAATTATGGACGGCTTCCGGCTTACTAAAGTGCTCATGGACGGTGGCAGCGGATTAAACCTCATCTACGAGGAAACTCTTAGCAAAATGGAAATAGATAAGAGCTGCATTGAGCAAAGCAGCACGACCTTCAGAGGAATCATCCCTAGTCGAGAGGCACGATGTGCGGGAAAAATCACACTAGATGTGGTATTCGGCACGCGGAGAATTATAGGTCCGAAGAAATCACATTCCAAGTGGCCCCGTTCAGTAGCGGATACCACGCCCTTTTAGGGCGGAAGGCATTCACGATCTTCCAAGCTATACCCCATTACGGGTACATGAAGCTCAAAATGCCCGGGCCCAATGGAATCATCACTCTGGCTAGTGATCTAGACATAGCACTCTGCGCCGAAAATAAAACCGCCGCACTAGCCCTCGAGGCGTTATCCGAAGCCCTTGCGGCTGAAGAACTAACTGTGCTGCGCTCCACGGTGGATAGGGACGACGTGATACTCGACAAAAGACCCAAGTCCATCTCTTTTAAACCAGCGGATGAAATAGTCAAATTCCAGGTCCACCCATCGGACCCTACAAAAACAGCGTCCATCGGGGCACAGCTGAACCCCACAACAGACGCCGCACTGTGGGAGTTCTTGCGCGAGAATTGGGACATCTTCGCCTGGAATCCTTCAGACATGCCAGGAATCCCACGCAGGCTGGCCGAGCATAGCCTTAACATTCTAAAGGGGTTCAAGCCGGTCAAGCAGACTCTTCGGCGTTTCTCTGAGCCTAAGCGGCAAGCCATGGGAGAAGATCTAGCCAAGTTACTCGAGGTTGGATTCATTAGAGAAATAAAACATCCGGACTGGCTAGCAAACCTGGTGATCATACCAAAGAAGGACAAATCATGGCGCCTATGTGTCGATTTCAAGGACCTTAACAAGGCTTGCCCCAAGGATCCCTTCCCCCTCCCCCGCATCGATCAAATTACGATGCTACTGCAGGACACGACTCATTGTGCTTCCTCGACGCATACTCCAGATACTATCAAATTAAGATGGCGGAGCCCGATCAAGCCGCAACGGCATTCATCACTCCATACGACCACTTCTGTTTTAACACCATGCCTTTCGGGCTCAAAAATGCCGGTGCAACCTATCAACGCATGATTCAGACATGCCTGGAAACACAAATTGGCAAAATAGTGGAGGCATACATAGACGATATGGTAATTAAAACAAGACATGTTGAATCCTTAATAGACGACTTGAGGCTCACGTTCGACAATCTCCGAACATATGACATCAAGCTCAATCCGGAAAAATGCGTTTTCGGCATGCCCGCCGGAAAGCTCTTGGGCTTCATCGTCTCTAATAGAGGAATTGAAGCAAATCCGGCTAAAATCCAAGCTTTGTCACAGTTGGCTATCCCAACAGACCTCAAGCAAATCCAGAAGTTAACTGGATGCGTGGCTACCTTAAGCCGCTTTATCTCCCGATTAGGAGAAAAGGCACTACCTCTTTATCGCCTTCTTCGATGCACCAAACACTTCGAGTGGACGGATGCGGCCACGGCCGGATTGGAAGAAATAAAGTCTGTATTGGCCACCAACCCAATCTTGGCCGCTCCAAATGTCAGCGAACCAATGCTGTTATATATAGCGGCAACACACCAAGTTGTAAGCACAGTGCTCATCGTCGAATGAGAGACGGACAGACATAAGTTCCCGCTTCAAAAGCCGATATACTACATATCCACCGTCCTCACTCCATGCAAATCACAGTAACCACATTATCAAAATATAGCATACGCGGTCTTCATGGCATCCCGGAAACTACGACACTACTTTCAAGAGTGTTCAATTACGGTGGCCTCCAAAGTACCACTCAACGACATAATAAATAACTGCGATGCCACGGGCCGGATTGCTAAATGGGCTATCGAGTTCCTCCCGTTCGACATAACATATAAACCACGGCGAGCCATTAAGTCGCAAGTACTGGCTGATTTCATTGTCGAATGGACGGAAGCCGAACTCCCTAAAGAGTACGGCGTGTACTCCAATTGGATCATGCACTTTGACGGCTCTAAAATGCTGGCTGGTCTGGGGGTAGGCGTCGTCCTGACATCCCCCACCGGAGATTCAGTCCAATACGTACTCCAAATATTATACACAGACTCCAACAATGCAGCAGAATATGAGGCCCTGTTGCATGGTCTCCGGATGGCAGTCTCCATGGGCATTCAACGCCTAGAGGTGTGGGGGATTCAAACCTCGTAATATCTCAAATAAATGGGGACTTTGACGCCAAGGACCCAAAAATGGCGGCTTACCGCAACGGCGGATATCCACCATGTGGTCCAAGAAAACAATCAAGCGGCGGATATCCTCGCCCGCATCGGCGCTAAGCGCGACCCTGTCTCACCTAATATCTTCTTGGAAAGGCTGTTTAAGCCATCTATGGTGTGGGAAGGGGAGACCGGCAAAAACAGTCCAGATCCGGCCACAACACCAGACCCCGAACACTCTGACGTAATCGGAGGCTCTGCCATCGAAATAACATCTTCGGCCCATGTGATTATGGCTGTCATCGCCCCGTGGACAGAACCCTTCTTGGCTTACCTAACTAGGCAAGAACTCCCTGATGACCCAAAGGAGGCACGTTGCATTGTGCGACTGTCTAAAGCCTATAAGGTCCACAAGTGAGAGCTTTATAACAAAAGCGCTACCAGAGTACTTCAAAGGTGCATCTCCGAAGAGGAAGGACGGCAACTTTTGGCAGAAATTCATGTTGGACTTGGCGGCCACCACACGCAGCTCGGGCCCTTGTAAGCAAGGCCTTCCGTATAGGTTTTTACTGGCCGACGGCCCGAGCAGACGCACAGGACCTCATTCAACATTGCGTCGGTTGCCAACTTTTTGCAAACCAAAGCCATATGCCACCTACCGCTCTCCAAACAATCCCCATTACTTAGCCCTTTGCGGTCTGGGGGCTTGACATGGTCGGACCCCTTAAAGGAGGAAGCCATAAGAAAAAATACCTATTGGTCATGGTGGATAAATTCACCAAATGGATAGAAGCCAAACCAGTTAATGCGGCCGAGTCCAGACCAGTGATAGACTTCATATCCGGGGTTGTACACCGTTACGGTGTCCCCCACAGCATCATCACCGATAACAGCTCGAACTTTACAGCCGACGATGTAAAAACTTGGTGCAGCAACATGGGCATTAAGCTCGATTATGCCTCTCTCTATCACCCGCAAAGTAACGGTCAAGTCGAGTGAGCAAATGGTCTTATCATGAGCGGCATTAAACCCAGATTAGTGCGATCCTTGAAGGAATCAGATACGCACTGGGTGGAGGATCTTGACTCCGTACTATGGGGGCTGTGGACCACGCCGAATCGCACTACCGAATACACACCGTTCTTTATGGTGTACGGCGCAGAGGCGGTACTACCCTGGGACATCATTCATGACTCACCTCGAGTGTGCATGTACGAAGGGAAAGAAGCCGAGCTTGATCGGCGGGATAGTTTGGACGCCCTGGAGGAAGAGCGTGATGTGGCAAAAGCCCGCTCCGCATTCTATCAGCAACAGGCTCAGCGGTATCAAAGCAGAGAAGTACGGGCCAAAACTTATAACGTTGGTGAACTCGTTCTACGCCTACCGGAGAAGAAAAAGGACAAGCTCAAGCCCAAATGGGAAGGTCCCTTCATTATTGAAAAAGTTCTAACCGGTGGAGCATACCGTCTACGGGACACATTGGACAACCGACTCAAGCCAAACCCATGGAATGCAGGCATACTCAGAAGGTTCTATGCCTAGTGCCGGACTTTGTGTTCGTCTCCTTACCTTCGTCAATTTTTTATATATACGTTATCTCTCTTCTCTTTCTTTCTTTCTTCCTTTTTTCTTCACGGCCTTAAAAGGTTAAAATGTGTCTTGACTACACAATCTTGACACGCTAGATGTGCTCATTATACCTGGGGGCTTCTTATACAGAAGCTTAATATAACTATGTTCCAGGCTCTATGCCCCCCGCACATGTGTTACTTTTCCACATGTACCTTTTCTTCGCCATTATATGCATCGATATGACTTAAGTTTTGGCCAAGCTAGGTTGCATGGCTCTTGTGTTTATGCCATATGTTCCCGTTAATTCGGCTAGGGCATAAGGAGAGCACCTCTGCGATTGTTACTGTCGGGTCAGCCGGATGTGTACCTCAGACTGGGTGAAGCCGAAAGCTAGCGTTCTTAAGGGAATATTCGGTCGGTGAACAAAAGATGACTTTTATTTATTGTAATACATGCCCCTAGATGTTTATATCCTGTGTCTCTTCTCGCAGTTCGGACATGCACATTAATGCATGCGTACCTAGGGAAAGGAACCCTTAATGAAACTATTCTCCCTGGAAGATGTTTCTTACTATCCATGTAATATAACATAGCTAGTTGGGTACTTGTCTGTTCAAGCACTTATGACCCCTACGCCTGGTTTCCACGCGTACCCCGGTTTTTACATAACTGAGAAGGTATTCGGATACACTCCGGACTGTCGGGTCCAGAGGTTGAAGCGAAAAGGTCCGCCATGACAAATGATTTACAATCTGGCTAGGAACAATATATGTCACCTGAAGTACACAGTCACTTAGACTTACTAAATTCTTCTTCTATACCATCCAACAGGTTGTCTAGCCTACAATCCTGTTGGGAATACTTTGCGGCTAATTTCACCTGGTCATACACCAAACTGACGGGAATCTCTTTCCCATCAGACCCCACATGTCCGACCTCGGCCATGTGGTTCGGGTCAGCCTTGGTATATCGCGTCTTCACCATGGCCCAGGCTTCCCTTGCACCTTGTCGGCAGGCTGATATCTTTCATAATCGGAAGCGTCGCCGCACTCCCTTGAGCATCTCTACAAGCTCCCCCATGCCTCCCGGCAGGGAGGCGGATGGCCACAAGGCTTGGCAATGCCCTGCATCACCTGCCGAACTTGTTCGTGCAGTTGTGAGAGCTCTGGCAGAAGATCACCCGCAGACCCAGGCATCTCCTCTACGGGACGACCCGTCAGCATACCTATAGATATAACTCTGTTAGCCGGTTTCTTTGCCGAACTCTATAAAAGTTCGTTCAAGCACTTACTAAAAATGCCACGTCGAAGCCTCCTATTCTCCTTTACGGAGTCAGCAAGCTGGGCCCGAACATCTTTCAGTTCAACGCCCAGCCGGGTATTGGCATCTTGGAGATCGTTTTTCTCCCGCCTAACCTGTGTAAGCACGCGCTCACCAGCCTTTAGCTGTCTTGAGCATGTTGCTCATCCCCTCGCATGACCTTCGGATTCACCCTGGGATCATCTGCGGAATCTTTTGTTAGATTTGCATGCATGCCGAATACTAACTGGTACATGTCATTCTTTTAGATAGAAACAAGTGTTACCAGATGGGGCCTTCTCGGACTCCTTCATTGCGGCAATTGCGGCCCGTAGCTGGGCTTTGCACTCCTCAAGCTCTTGAGACAACTGGGTATTCTTCTCCGTAAGAACCTATGCAAACAATGATCCTTAAATCAGTTGTGCCAACTATTTCAAGTCTCAGGGGCTACTGATATACATAATTATTAGATTTTCTTACCCGTATATCCTTCACATACTGGTCTGTGGCTCAGGCAAGACCATTTTGAGCAGCTCGGATGTACGTGTCTCCTGAGTTGAAGGCATCGAACGCCTCATGAGAGAAACAAGCGTCGCAGAGTACGACCCAGCAACGCCTGTGAGTCATGGCACTCTCCACTTCGGAATTCGTAGCGGACAGCCTATCCGCATCCTCTATAGGAGGAACATCCGGTGTTGGCCCCACGTTAGCATCTTCCTCTAAGTCCGGCTCTGGAGCCCGGCTGGTGGAGGCTTGGCCAGCAGGCTCTCCGGATATGGTCCGGCGGGGATTTTTCCTGCCAGGAACCATGGACGTTATTATATTTTAAAAGACGACAACCACGGAGTGGGGTTCTTTTTCATACCTCTACGACGGCGCCTCAGTCCTAACCGCCTTCCTTTTAAGCCTACCCGGCTTCGGTGCCCCTTGTTGGTGAGTCATTGCGGGTTCGGCATGGCCCCCCGAGGGCCTTCCCTGTAAGACACCATATGTGTGCGGTAGGTGAAGTGCGAAAAATAGGGATCCTTCTCGGAAGTTGGGACTCCGGTTTTACTTACATGCGATGCAGGGAGTAGTCCAGGATAATCGGCTATGATGGCCGCCAAGGCACCGTCACAGCTTAACTGATAGAACGTCCTGTCGATGAGCTCCACAAATGTGTCCGGATCTTCTTTGAGTCCGGGGTCAAGGGCCCAGTCAGGGTCCTCTAGTTGTGGAGACGGGCTGTGGACCTCCCTCACAGCTTTTTGAAGTTCCTGCTATGAAATAGCAAAGTAAATACTTATGACGAAGAATGCGGGAAGTTCTGGAGTAGAAAGTAGCAGCTCACCCAGTTTGGGGGGTTCTACATGGAGAATCCATCCCGTGGCTTAATGCGGATGAACTCCTCTTCCTCTCCTTTATATAAATCGGACAGTATTTTCGCTAGAGCAACGATGGAGTCTGGTCCCTTACGACCACAGCGGGGGGCATCGTCTTCTCCATTAAAGTGCCACATGGGTTGCCCCCGATATTGAAGTGGCTGCACCCCCCGCATTATACATATTGACATAACCTCGATTATTGTCAATCCTGATTTGGCCAGCATTTTTATCCGGCCCATTAGGTAAAGGACCTCTCTGTTATCTTCCTCCTGGGGGCTCCGAGGGCGGCAGCTGCGACATTTCTTCAAAGGGGCGTTATCGAACTCAGGAAGGCCCATCTGAATAGGGTCCGGAAGAGGGACGTCCTCCATATAAAACCACTCCGAAGGCCAGTCTTCGGATGTCTTCTTCGGAGTACCGGACAGGTATCCGGTCCCGGGATGAGCCATATCTCGGCTCCGCCCACTTGATATATTGACCCCTCCTGTGTACGGGGTACGAGGCAGAATAGCCTCTTCCATAGCTCGAAATGAGCTTCGCAGCCCAAAAACAACTCGCAAAGGGCAACGTAGCCAGCGATGTGTAATATGGAGGCGAGAGTAAAGTTATGCAGTTGGAGGCCGTAGAACTCCAGGAGCCCGCGGAGGAACGTACGGATTGGAAATCCAAGCCCCCTTAGTAAGTAAGGGACAAGGCATACCCGCTCCCCCATGGATGGGTTGGGAAAGCTCTCCGCTTGCCCCCCGCCATTGTAAGTGGCAAGTCCGGCTCGAACGGGGACCATATAGGCTGGAGGGAGAAACCCATGGGTCTGTAATTCTACTAATTGGTTGTGGGGGATGGAACACTTCTTCCAATCGCTTGGCTTAGGGCTACGGGAGCGAGAGGATGAGTTGCGATGGCCGGCCATGATGGGATGGACTTTTTCCGGGTGCGCCTCGTTGTGGGAGGATGGTGTGATCTGGATCTGAGGATCCCCGTCTCTTTAAATAGACGATTTACTCACATGGTTAGGGTGGCAAGTGTAAAAATGCTCCGACTTCTCGCATTCGCTCAACACGTGGAAGATAGACATTATTAGGCGTAGAAGCCAAGGAGTGCAACATTCATGGGAAGCCGAACACTACTTGACAGGTATTCGGAATTTGGAGAAGAACCCACCTTGCAATGTCGAAGACAATCTACGCGCCGGACTCATCATCATTGAAGCCTGGTTCAGGGGCTACTGAGGGAGTCCTGGATTAGGGGGTCCTAGGACAGCTGGACTATATCCTTTGGTCGGACTGTTGGATTATGAAGATACAAGATTGAAGACTTCGTCCCGTGTCCAGGTGGGACTCTCCTTTGCGTGGAAGGCAAGCTTGGAATTCGGATATGTAGATCTCCTCCCTTGTAACCGACTCTGTGTAACCCTAGCCCCCTCCGGTGTCTATATAAACCGGAGGGTTTAGTCCATAGGACAACAACAATCATAATCATAGGCTAGCTTCTAGGGTTTAGCCTCTACGATCTCGTGGTAGATCAACTCTTGTAATACTCATATCATCAAGATCAATCAAGCAGGAAGTAGGGTATTACCTCCATCGAGAGGGCCCGAACCTGGGTAAACATTGTGTCCCCTGCCTCCTGTTACCATCCGCCTTAGACGCACAGTTCGGGACCCCCTAGCCGAGATCCGCCGGTTATGACACCGACGGTTGTCCCCACCTGGTGGCCCCGCAGACCCTGAAACCGACGATATAAAATCCTATTTTCGGAGAGAAAAAATCAAGGAGAAAGAATTATCATGATCCATGAGATGGAGCCGCCGTCACCTCCTGTTCTTCATCGAAAGGCCAGATCTGGAGTCCGTTTGGGGCTCCGGAGAGGGGGGTCTTCGTTCTTCGTCATCACCAACCCTTCTCCATCGCAAATTCCATGATGCTCCCCACCGGGAGTGAGTAATTCCTTCGTAGGCTCACTGGTCGGTGAGGAGTTGGATGAGATTTATCATGTAATCGAGTTAGTTTTGTTAGGGCCTGATCCCTAGTATCCATTGTGTTCTAAGATTGATGTTGATGTGACTTTGCCATGCTTAATGCTTGTCACTTTGGGCTCGGGTGCCATGATTTCAGATCTGAACCATTTATGTTATCACCATTATATCCATGTTCTAGATCCGATCTTGCAAGTTATAGTCACCTAGTACGTGCTATGATCCGGCAACCCTGAAGTAACAATAGTCGGGACCACTCCTGGTGATGACCATAGTTTGAGGAGTTCATGTATTCACCGTGTGTTAATGCTTTGTTCTGATTCTCTATTAAAAGGATGGCTTAATATCCCTTAGTTTCCAATAGGACCCCGCTGCCATGGGAGGGTAGGACAAAAGATGTCATGCAAGTTCTTTCGATAAGCACGTATGACTATTTACGAAATATATGCCTACATTATATTGATGAACTAGAGCTAGTGCCGTATCACCCTAAGTTATAATTGTCTCATGATGAATATCATCCAAGAAGTCACCGATCCAATGCCTGCTAATTTATCTTATATTTTTCTTGCTAAGTTACTACTGATGAGGACATAGACCAGGGGTAGGGTAATAGGCCTGACCTATACATCCTACCTAAGGTCCTTGCCCTAGAAGCAAAGAAGTTCAAGAGTAAACAAGGTGGACCCAATAAAGGCGTCGAGTGCAATCCACTCGACCTACCATTCACTTGGAGACTACTTCCTCTTTGAGTCACTCGACTATTCAACCACTCGACCATGTAAAAGACCACTCGACGTACAAGAAGACCTAAAGCCGTTCTGCACAGCAACGGTCGGGCATTTACCCGTATATTTAATGATCATTTGTAACACTTTATTACAGACTTTACATGTAACGCTCTCTCTTTATGAACATTGAACCCTGTGTAACGGAGGGGAGCTGGGGTCCTGGCGCACTCTATATAAGCCACCCCCCTCCTCTGGGACAAGGGTTCGCACCCCTTGTAACTCACACGCATATAATCCAGTCGACCGCCTCCGGGCTCCGAGACGTAGGGTTGTTACTTCCTCCGAGAAGGGCCTGAACTCGTAAAACTCGCGTGTACAACTCCTCCATAGCTAGGATCTTGCCTCTATGTTCCTACCCCCATTCTACTGTCAGACTTAGAACCATGACAGTTGGCGCCCGTCGTGGGGCTAGTGTCTTAGCGACTTGTTGTAGAAGTTGCGATTTTTCCAATCCCCATCAACATGGTTTCAGGCGGAGGTTTGGCCGAGGGCCGCGAGATCCGTCTCGGCGCGCTCGTATTCGTCACCGACGACTCCGCTTGGCTCCAAGAAGCGCCACTTGACGTCGAGGCACTCCCAGTCTGCGGGGAAACGCACTTTCGCGCGTGCGTCCGTGGCGTCCTCCTACGGCAGTCGTTGACTCAGTATCGGTCGGCTCCTGTGCTGACCTCCCTCCCTGTAGCCCGCCGGAGCAAATGTTCCGGTCGATCGAGGCTTTAGCGGTGGGTGAGGCATGCGGTGGCTCGCCAGTCGGCCACCTCCCAAGTCGCGGCAATCGATCCCGACGAAACTCTCTACGGCCTGTTTGACCTGTCGACTGGCTCCGTATAGACTGCATCCGAGTGCGACAGCAGCGACCCCGCGGCAGAAGTTTTGATGGTCAATGGACCATGCAGTCCTCCTGGCTTCACCCGTGAAGACGGAGGCGATGGGGCGGCGATCCGTCGTGTGTTCACGAAGAGTACCGCCCCGAACCCCTCTCTTCGCAGCGGAGGGAAGAACTTCGCCGCCGAAACATGGATGCGCTTCACACTCCTATCATTGGAGAAACCCTTGAGGCCCAGGCCTTGGAGGAGGCGTGCCTGGCCAACTTGGCTGAGCGCACTCAACTGGAGAACCTCCAGCGCGCACTCGACGAGCGTGCTCGGCAGCGTATCCCCGAGTCCAGTCGACGCCAACTTTTTCCGCCTCCGACTCAGGTATACCGAACTCCGATCCAGAATCTCGCAACTGCGGCCCGAATAGCAGAGTCGATTCCACCTTCCCAGTTAGAAGCTGGTCGAGGTTTGGTGCAGATCCAGGCTTTGCTCCGAGCAGCGGGAGAGTAGAATACAGCAGTATCTCAGTCGCGAAATAGGATCCATAGCAGATCCGTGGTTGCAGACACAGTCCAGTCAGCTCATAGCCCGAGATCGCCCGTGAGGCGTGAGGGATGTGGGGACCGGCGAGATCAGTACAAAAACCGCGAGCAGTATGATCACCGACTCGATCACAATGATCATCGTCGAGTGCCCACGCCTCCCCCAAGGAGTGGGTCATACGTGCCTCGGCAGCATGATGACAGACGTCCTCACAGTGGTGGGCGAAGGATTCTAGTCGACCCCAGGGAACTGGGCTTTGATGCAAGATCTATTCTCATTCAGGGTCTGGTCGACAGAAACAGAGCTCACAGAGAAGGCCACGACAGAGATTTTCCAACCAGCAGCAGAGTGCATGTCTCAGGTCCAGAGTGCTTCAGCAGAGCCATCAGGGCTGCGGTGATTCCTCCCAACTTCAGGTTGGCGACTAGGGTCAGTAAGTTCACTGGTGAGTCCAAGCCTGACACTTGGCTTGAGGATTACCAAGTGGCTATACAGATTGGTGGTGGCAACGATGAAGTTGCCATGAAGCATCTCCCTTTGATGTTAGAGGGCTCGGCCAGAGCGTGGCTGAATCAGTTAGCGCCTGGTAGTATTTATACTTGGGAAGATCTTGCCCGAGTATTTGTCAGAACATTTGAAGGTACTTGCAAACGGCCAGCAGGGCTGACAGAATTACAATGTTGCGTTCAGAAACCGAATGAAACTCTGAGAGATAATATCCAGAGATGGATCACATTACACCATACAGTGGAGAATGTGTCAGATCACCAAGCAATTTGTGCCTTCAAAGAAGGCGTTAATTATCGGGAATTGAATCTGAAATTCGGTCGGACAGGAGATATGACTCTGACTCGGATGATGGAGATTGCCACCAAATACGCCAATGGTGAAGAGGAAGATCGACTCTGGAGTGGCAAGCACAAAACAGTCGCCCACGAAACCGGAGGAGGGAACTCCAGTCGGAAGCATAAGTGCAAAGCTGAGCCAGCTGCTCCTGGAGAAGCCTTAGTCGTGACTCAAGGAAAGTTCAAAGGGAAACTCAAAGGACCGTGGAACCCCAAGAAAGTAAAAGATCAAGATGGAAATGATGTGCTAGATTTGCCATGCCACATTCACACCAAGAAAGATGAAGAGGGTAATTTCATTTACCCGAAGCATACCACTCCACAGTGTCGACTCCTAATCCAGCAATTCCGAGAGAAACAACCCAAGGAAAAGGAGAAGGAAGCGGGCAAAGTTGAGGATGAGGAAGAGGACGATGATGGTTACCCCCATGTCAATTCCACTCTGATGATTTTCGCCGATGTTGAGAGTAAGAGTCGACTGAAAGTCATCAACAGAGAAGTGAACATGGTCGCTTCGGTGACACCCAGTTATTTGAAGTGGTCTCAGACTGCCATTACATTCGACCAGTCCGATCACCCAGTGCACATAACCACCCCTAGGAGGCAAGCGCTGGTGGTCGACCCAGTAGTCGAAGGCACTCGATTGACTAAGGTTCTGATGGATGGTGGCAGTGGTCTGAATATACTGTATGCAGAGACGTTGAAAGGAATGGGCATTCCGATGTCCAGACTTAGTGAAAGCAATATGAGTTTCCATGGAGTTATTCCTGGCAAGAAGGTTGCGTCACTCGGCCAGATCGCCCTTGATGTAGTTTTTGGTGATTCCAAGAATTACCGCAAAGAAAAGTTGACATTTGAAGTTGTGGATTTCCAGAGTGCTTATCATGCTATTCTAGGCAGGCTAGCTTATGCACGTTTTATGGCTCAGCCATGTTACATGTACCTCAAATTGAAGATGCCTGGTCCTAAAGGGGTGATCACTATCACTGGCAATCGAAAGAAGGCAGAAGAGTGCTTCCAGAAGGGCTCAAAGATCGCCGATGCACAGATGGCAGTAGTGGAATTGCAGGAGCATCAAAAAAATGCAGATCCAAGTGATTTGTTGCGAGCTAAGAAGCCTGCCACAGATTCAGCATTCCAGTCGTCTGGTGAAATGAAGCCGATTCATATTCACCCAACGGATCCCAATGGTGCTCCGACTCACATTTCAACAACACTCGACTCCAAATAGGAAGAAGCGATCATCTAGTTCCTCCGTGAGAACTGGGACATCTTTGCATGGAAACCTTTTGACATGCCAGGTGTTCCCAGGGGACTGGCTGAGCATCATTTGCGAGTCAACCCAAAAGTGAAACCAGTCAAAGAACATCTTCGATGGTCCGTCGTACAGAAAGGAAAGGCAATCGGTGAAGAAGTGGCTCGGCTTCTAGCAGCTGAGTTTATCTGAGAGATTTTTATCACTCCGAGTGGTTAGCTAATGTTGTCATGGTCCCAAAGAAGGACGACTCACTTCGCATGTGCATTGACTTCAAACATATCAATCGGGCCTGGCCGAAAGATCACTTCCCTCTCCCTCGCATCGACCAAATAGTTGACTCGACTGCGGGGTGTGAGCGTTTGTCCTTTTTGGACGCTTATTCCGGGTATCATCAGATCCGTTTGTATGGACCCGATGAGATAAAAACAGTTTTCATCACCCCATTTGGGTGCTTCTGTTATGTCACTATGCCATTAGGCTTGAAGAACGCTGGAGCCACATTCATGCGGATGATTCAGAAGTGTTTACTCACTCAGATCAGTCGGAATGTGGAAGCATACATGGATGACATTGTGGTCAAGTCACGTAGAGGTTCCTACCTACTAGCTGACCTTGCTGAAACCTTTGCCAACCTCAGAAGGTATGATATCAAGCTTAATCCATCAAAGTGCATGTTTGGAGTTCCAGGCGGAAAATTACTCGGTTTTCTCGTTTCCGAACGAGGGATCGACGCTAACCCAGAGAAAGTGGGTGCCATACTCCGAATCAAACGCCCTGTGCGTGTACATGATGTCTAGAAGCTTACTGGTTGTTTGGCCGCCCTAAGTCGATTCATTTCTCACCTCGGTGAAAAGGCACTGCCTCTTTACCGACTGATGAAGAAGTCAGATAAGTTCAAGTGGACTCCTGAAGCTGATACAGCATTTGCAGAGCTTAAAGCCCTGCTTTCCACCCAGCCAGTGCTTGCTGCTCCAATCAGCAAAGATCCTTTACTGCTTTACATTGCAGCCACTGGAGAAGTCGTCAGTACAGTACTTACGGTCGAGCGAAAAGAAGAAGGAAAAGCTTACAAAGTTCAGCGCCCAGTATACTATGTCTCTGAAGTTTTGACTCCATCAAAGGAAAGATATCCACATTATCAGGAGCTTGTTTATGGGATTTATATGACCACGAAGAAGGTTGCACATTACTTCTCTGACCACTCCATTACAATCGTCAGCGACGCTCCATTATCAGATATTCTGAACAACAGAGATGCAACTGGACGAATGGCAAAGTGGGCGATTGAACTCCTTCCCTTAGATATCAAGTTCGAGGTAAAGAAAGCTATCAAGTCCCAAGCAATAGCGGATTTCCTCGCCGAGTGGATCGAACAGCAACTGCCGACTCAAGTTCACTCGGAGCACTGGACCATGTTCTTTGATGGTTCCAAGATGCTGAATGGTTCCGGTGCTGGGGTGGTACTGGTATCCCCCCGAGGAGACAAGCTCAGATAAGTCCTCCAGGTTCACTTTGATTCCTCCAATAATGAAGCAGAATATGAAGCACTCTTGTATGGGTTACGTATGGCCATCTCACTCGGCGTCCGTCGCCTCATGGTCTATGGCGACTCAGATTTAGTAGTCAATCAAGTGATGAAGGAGTGGGACGTCAGAAGCCCAGCCATGACTGGCTACTACAACATGGTGAGGAAGTTGGAAAAGAAGTTTGAGGGGTTAGAGCTCCATCATATACCCCGACTGAAAAATCAAGCAACCGATGATTTAACAAAGATAGGCTCCAAGAGAGAAGCCATTCCCAGTAATGTGTTCTTGGAGCATATTCATGCACCTTCAGTTCAAGAAGATCCCTTCACTGAAGAGCCCCCACAGCCAAAGAGTGCCACCGATCCGACTGAAGTCGAGATTCCAGCCGTGGTCGACCTAATCATGGATATTTTGGTTATTACTCCCGACTGGACAGTGTCGTATATTGCGTATATCCTTAGGAAGGAACTCCCAGAGGATGAAGAAGATGCTCGCCAGATCGTCCGTTGATCCAAAGCCTTTACTATGATAAGAGGATTGTTGTTCAGGGAAAGTGTAACCGGAGTCAGCCAGAAATGCATAACCCCGGAAGAAGGTCTAGCGATCCTGAATGACATCCACTCGGGGACCTGTGGCCACCATGCGTCCTCTAGGACCATTGTGGCTAAAGCATACCGAGCTGGATTTTATTGGCCACGAGCAAATGAAATGGCGAAAGATATAGTCGACAGATGTGAAGGCTGCCAGTTTTACTCCAATATGTCCCACAAACTTGCGTCGGCCCTAAAGACCATTCCACTCGTCTGGCCCTTTGCTGTTTGGGGATTAGATATGGTTGGACCGCTGAGGACTGGTAGGAGCGGCTTCACTCATGTGCTTGTAGCAGTCGACAAGTTTACCAAGTGGATTGAAGCCAAGCCTATCAAGAATCTAGAAGCTAGTACTGCCGTCAGCTTCATCGGAGAATTGACGTTCAGATACGGAGTTCCACACAACATCATCACTGACAATGGATCGAACTTCGATTCAGATGAGTTCAGAGCCTTCTGCGCCTCCCAAGGCACACGAGTCGACTATGCTTCAGTCGCCCATCCCCAGTCGAATGGACAAGCAGAGAGAGCAAATGGCCTGATTCTCAAAGGATTGAAACCCCGACTGATGTGAGACCTCAAGAATGCAGCGGGCGCTGGGGTTGATGAACTTCCATCAGTTCTTTGGGGATTGAGGACAACTCCCAATCGGTCGACTGGCCGAACTCCATTCTTCTTGGTCTATGGAGCTGAAGTTGTTCTACCGAGTGACTTGCTTCATAATGCACCACGAGTCGAGCTCTTCTCTGAAGATGAAGCAGAACAAGATCGGCAGGATGCAGTCGACCTCCTAGAGGAGGAAAGAGAGATGGCCTTGATCCAGTCGACCATTTATCAGCAATACTTGCGTCGATTCCACCCTAGAAATGTGAAAGGTCGAGCCTTTCAAGAGGGAGACTTGGTTCTTCGAGTGGATCAGCAGAAACCACACAAGCTCGCTCCTGCTTGGGAAGGCCCCTTCATTGTCATTAGAGTGCTCCTCAACGGAGCATACCACCTTTACAATGTCGAGCATAAGAAGGACGAGCCACGGGCTTGGAATGCGGAGTTGCTCCGCCCCTTCTACACCTAAGTACTCATTCGAATAAAATGTAATAAGAAATACCTTTGTAATTTGCGTATCAAAGACAAGAGCTTTACAGTCCTCTTAAACGATTGTTGTTGCTTTTATTTGCGTCTGAAATCCCCCAGTGGGTGACTTAGCTGCGAATCCATTTCGCCTAAGTTTAAAAGAAAATCCTGTCGGGTGGTGAGCAAGCCTCCCACTTGGAGGCTTAGCTGCGAATCCGTTTCGCCTAAGTTTAAAAGAAAATCTTACCGAGTGGTGAGCAAGCCTCCCACTCGAAGGCTTAGCTGCGAATCCATTTCGCCTAAGTTTAAAAAATCCTACCAAGTGGTGAGCAACCCTCCCACTCGGGGGCTTAGTTGCAGTCCAGTACTCGCCTAAGTTTGTAAAATCCTACCGGGTGGTGAGCAACCCTCCCACTCGGGGGCTTAGCTGCAGTCCAGTACTCGCCTAAGTTTGTAAAATCCTACCGAGTGGTGAGCAAGCCTCCCACTCGAAGGCTTAGCTATAGTCCAGTACTCGCCTAAATTTGTAAA
>NC_057797.1:205149646-205188829 GCF_018294505.1 Triticum aestivum
GCCTAAGTTTAAAAAATCCTACCGAGTGGTGAGCAACCCTCCCACTCAGGAGCTTAGCTACAGTCCAGTACTTGCCTAAGTTTAAAAAATCCTACCGAGTGGTGAGCAAGCCTCCCACTCGGGGCTTAGCTGCACTCCAGTACTCACCTAAGTTTAGAAAATCCTACCGAGTGGTGAGCAACCCTCCCATTCGGGGGCTTAGCTGCAGTCCAGTACTCGCCTAAGTTTAAAAAATCCTACCGAGTGGTGAGCAAGCCTCCCACTCGGGGGCTTAGCTGTAGTCCAGTACTCGCCTAAGTTTAAAAAATCCTACCGAGTGGTGAGCAACCCTCCCACTCGGGGGCTTAGCTGCAATCCAGTACTCGCCTAAGTTTAAAAAATCCTACCGAGTGGTGAGCAAGCCTCCCACTCGGGGGCTTAGCTGCAGTCTAGTACTCACCTAAGTTTAGAAAATCCTACCGAATGGTGAGCAACCCTCCCACTCGGGGGGTTAGCTGTAGTCCAGTACTCGCCTAAGTTTGTAAAATCCTACCGAGTGGTGAGCAACCCTCCCACTCGGGGGCTTAGCTGCAATCCAGTACTCGCCTAAGTTTGTAAAATCCTACCGAGTGGTGAGCAACCCTCCCACTCGGAGGCTTAGCTGCAGTCTAGTACTCGCCTAAGTTTAAAAAATCCTACCGAGTGGTGAGCAACCCTCCCACTCGGGGGCTTAGCTGCAGTCTAGTACTCGCCTAAGTTTGTAAAATCCTACCGAGTGGTGAGCAACCCTCCCACTCGGAGGCTTAGCTGCAGTCCAGCACTCGCCTAAGGTTAAAAAATCCTACCGAGTGATGAGCAACCCTCCCACTCGGGGGCTTAGTTGCAGTCCAGTACTCGCCTAAGTTTAAAAAATCCTACCGAGTGGTGAGCAATCCTCGCACTCGGGGGCTTAGCTGCAGTCCAGTACTCACCTAAGTTTAAAAAATCCTACCGAGTGGTGAGCGACCCTCTCACTCTTGGGGGTTTTAGCTGCAGTCCAGTACTCGCCTAAGGTTTAAAGTTCGTCCTTATCCGCAAGGATGACGAGGTGCAGGTCGACTGCAACCTTCTCCTTCGGAACTGCGCCACAAATATGATGTGCGCTCCATCACCATCCGCAAGGACGACGAGGTGAAGGTCGACTACAACCTTCTCCTTTGGAGCTACGCCACAAATACAACGTGCACTCCATCCCCATCCGCAAGGACGACGAGGTGCAGGTCGACTGCAACCTTCTCCTTAGGAGCTGCGCCATAAGTACAACGTACACTCCATCCCTATCAGCAAGGTCGACAAGGTGCAGGTCAACTACAACCTTCTACTTTGGAGCTGCGCCACAAATGCAACGTGTGCTCCATACCCATCCGCAAGGGCGACGAGGTGCAGGTCGACTGCAACCTTCTCCATAGGAGCTGCGCCATAAGTACAACGTACGTTCCATCCCTATCTGCAAGGGCAACGAGGAGCAAGTCGACCGCGACCTTCTTCTTCGAGCTACGCCACAAATACAACGTGCGCTCCATCCCTGTCCATAGGGACGATGAGACGCAGGTCGATTGAAGTCTCCACTTCAGGGCTACATCTCAAAGAGCAAAATCCACGCGAAGGCAAATACAAGCATATTCAGAAATATACCAAGTTCAGATAGATCCTAAAAGTTCCAGACGACGGATCAAAAGTATTTGAGCATCAAGCCCGAAGGATTTTAACGGTTACACAGTCACTCGGCATGCCGAGGCAAATAAAGGTGGAGCATAATGTTTTTCGGTCACGTGTCAGGAGAAGGACTGGCTGGGTCGCAGAAATTGTCAAGGTCTATGTTGTCTACAATATGAGTGGCGGCTTCAAGGAAAGTGTCCATGAAGGACTGGAAAGTGTGTCTCTTGGTGTTAGCAACCTTGAGTTCCGCCAGCTTGTCTTCTTTGACGTCTTTGCAGTGCACTCGAACTAGGGACAACGCGACATCAGCGCCACAGCGAGCAGCTGACTTCTTCCATTCTTGCACTCGGTCGGGGATTTGATTCAGTCGAGCCATCAGGGACTCGAGATCTTGGGACAATTCCGCCTGAGGCCAGAGTTCAGCATCAACCCGAGTCATCGCCGCTTTCAAGCGGGCAAGATAAGTAACCGCGCTATCCATGAGAGATTCCAACCGCAGCACATTCATCGCAACATCATCCTTGACTGGACAGTTTATGGGGTCAAGACGCGTCTCGACCCGCCCAGTTTCTGCTTCAAAGTCTTGACAAAACTCTGCATAGTCGAGTGAATGGTGAGTCGACGATATAATTAGACTTGATAGTCAACAGAAACAAGTCAGTTAACCATCAGTACCTTCAAGGTTTAAGACCAGCTTTGTAGCAAGCTGGCCCAGATAAGACTCCAACTTGCTCTTCTTAACTTTGAGGCTCCCAAGCTCGTCAGTCAGCTTGTCCTTGTCCTTCTTCAGTCGCTCGACCTCCCGATTGGCATCAGAAACATCAGTCTTCAGTTTGGAATTCTCTTCTTCTAGCTTGTCGACCGAAGCAAGCTTCTTGTCGGCAAGCGCAGTTTTCTCTCGCGCTTCCTTCTGTGCAGCAGCAAGATCCAGATCCTTCTTCTCCAAAGCCTGCTTCATTTTCTCTAAAGAAATAACATTCTTCAGACGGGCTTGGAGTTGACGGTTTTCACTACGTACATCTTCTCGAGTGGAGTCACTCGATTCAAAAAAACAGAAAGGAAAAGTGCCAGCAACAGTAAGATAAACAGTTCATGATCGGTTACCTCCCATGGCAGCTACTTCATCGCGAGCAGTCTTGAGATTCTTTTTGGCCAGTTCTAGATCAAGGTTGAGGCTGATTTGTTGTTGGTTCAGTGTAGAGAGTTGAGCACCGAGATCACAAGATTTCTGCGGCCGACACATAAGACTTGTCAGTCAACTGAAATGAAAGACATCACTGCGACAGCTACTCCAAGACTACCATCGAATCAAAAAAAAGAGGTTCAGATTCTCAGACCACAGTCGACTACCCGCAGTCAACTATGGTCTCGGGGACTACACCCAGTGGGTGCACTTAGCGTGCCCCCACTGGTTTTAATTCCACTCGGCATGGTCCGCCCAGCGCGAGTTGTAAAAAAGAAAGTTCAGATTCTCAGACCACAGTCGACTGCCCGCGGTCAACTATGGTCTCGGGGACTACACCCAGTGGGTGCACTTAGAGTGCCCCCACTAGTTGAAAGATTCAGCTTGAGTCGATCCAAAGTGACTTATACAATTTCAAAACAGCCACACCCCAGTGGATGATCAGACGAGAAATATGACCAACTAACCTGGACATTGGTTTGCAGAGCAGCTCCGGCGTTGAAGGCCACATGGCTGGCCTCATGCACCACTTTCATTTGCCCCCATCACAAGATTTAACTGAAGAAGAGCTTCCTTGGCAGCAGTTGATGGGTCGTCCGGAGTCTGATACGCAGTAAAAAGCGATGCTGGCAGAGCAGTCGAAGCAACTGCAGGATCTGAAGCGTGGAGTTGTATTGGTGCAGCGGAAGTCTGAGCAGCTGATCCTGATGGACAACCAGTCGATAGCGGGACAACGAAGGTGACGTTGGTTCGAGCCAGATCTGTCGATTGCTCGACTGCCGCCCCAGGCATCACGGTCAACTGAAGAACCTGGACCTCAGGCGCTTTCCCGCCCAGTTCCTTGTCTTTCCTCCTCCTCCCCCTCAGCGGTACTTCTTCTTCATCATCCGGGAGCACAACAACGTCCTGTGGAACTGCAATAAACAGAGAAAGTTGTACGATAGCTGACAAACAATCCAGTCATCCAGATAAATTCGAATCGGGCAGACTTACTAGCTTTGGAGGTAGTTGCGTCGTCGGTCTCCTCGTCGACTGGATTCTTGTCAATGTCCATGTCAGTCGCAGATGAGGTCGGGCTGTAAAGGTTCATCATCCACTCGGTCAGAACAAAAAAGTCGGTCGGAATAAGAAAATACACGAAGAACATTTACCCGGAAGCAACAGGAACGTCCATCTTGATTCTAGGCAAGGTCTTCCGAACCTTCGAAGGATTGACATTGGGCTGCTTGGTGACCTTCTCAGCCAATTCTGGAGTCGGAGACCGAGCGCGTTTTTGAGATGGAGCACTTGATGCCACAGCTTTACCGCACCTGCCCATGGGATCATGGTGCTGCTTGGATCGACGTTCAGAACGAAGCAGTGAGTCAACTACTTCCTCATCGCCCGACTCATCGCTCTCATCTTCATCATCGTTGGCTGGTGACTCCCACTCGCCGCTCCCCTCCGCACTGTCCTCGCCCTCTTGGTCTTGCTCCAGAGCTTGTTCACCATTGGGCATTGAATACATCTCCGTGTAAATCTACAAAACAAGGGGCCGACTGCAAGTCAGTCGGATCAACAAACAGTCAGAAAACACGTCTAAAAGCTCAGTTGAAATGGCCAAACCTTGTCTGGTTGGTTTCTGTCGCTGAAAGGGTTGACTCTCCTGGCGCCCCTGGGGTTGTCCTTGTTCCCGGTGATACCCCTCAGCCACTCGGCCACTGTTTTGGCCGCCACCTCCTCCCGATGAACCCGAGCGGTGTCACCAGCCCCAGAGTACATCCACATGGAGTGGTCACGAGCTTGGAGTGGTTGGATGCGCCGACTGAGGAACACCTCTAGTAGATCCATGCCAGTGACACCTTGGTTGATCAACTGAACCACTCTCTCGACAAGCATGCATGTCTCCGCCTTCTCCACGGCAATCACTTTCAACGAAGATGGAGTTTGAACACGATCAAAAGAGAAAGGGGGAAGTCCAGTCGACTGGCCTGGCGTCACGATGTCCTGGCAGTAGAACCAGGTCGACTGCCAGCCCCTGACCGACTCTGGAAGAGTCATCGAGGGAAAAGAACTTCTTTTCCTCTTCTGAATACCCAGACCCCCACACATCTGGATAACATGAGTTTTCTCGTCGTTTGAGTTTGCTTTCTTCACTATTTGGGAGCGGATGGTAAAGATGTGCTTGAAAAGACCCCACTGTGGTCGACACCCCAGGAAATTCTCGCACATGGATATGAATGCGGCAAGATACGTGATGGTGTTGGGAGTAAAATGATGGAGTTGGGCCCCAAAGAAATTCAAGAAACCCCGAAAGAAGGGGTGTGGAGGAAGCGAGAAGCCGCGATCGACATGGGTGGCGAGTAGAACGCACTCACCCGGTCGCGGTTGCGGTTCCGTTTCCCCCTCCGGCAGCCGCGCAGACTCGTGGACGATCAGCCCTAACTCGGCCATATCGTCCAAGTCCTCCTGTCGAAGCGAAGATCGGATCCAATCTCCCTGGATCCAACCCAACGGCAGCCCCGAGCGCGATGAAGACCCCCGATTCGTCTTCCTGCTTTTCGCCTCCCGCGTCGCCTTCTTCACGCGTTCCAGCGCCGCCGTTCTCTCCTTCCCCATGGCGGCGGAGCGGTGGCGTCGAGAGTGGAGAAGCCGGATGGGGTGAAGGAGCAAGAGGAAGAAGAAGGAGAATGGGCACGCACAGTGCGGACGCCTCGGTCTCGCCGCTTTTAAAGGCCCACTTCCGAGTGGCTGACGCGTGGGTCCGGGCGATCCTGTCAAATCCCTCAAACAGTCACGCACGGGATAAGTGGCGAAAAAGGTGGCGCAGAAATCGAAACGCCCTGTCTATCCACTTCGCTTACCATGGCACGTTCCGTCTGGCGCGCTCCTACCGAAATTTCGAATCCCGCGAAATCCGGGATCCTCGGCAACTGATCACGCCAAAGATTTCGCATTAAAGATGACACTCGACAGGCGATGTTATAAAAACCAATCGGTAATTGCTGAATCGATCAAGGCGACTGAAACGAAGCCGAAAGTTCCAACACTGGCCTCTATTCAGAGATGAATTCTTGAGAAAGGCAAGATCAACTTCAACCTTCTTTTCACTCGGACCTCAATCCATTCGGGGGCTAATGATGAGGACATAGACCGGGGGTAGGGTAATAGGCCTGACCTATACGTCCTACCTAAGGTCCTTGCCCTAGAAGCAAAGAATTTCAAGAGTAAACAAGGTGGACCCAATAAAGGCGTCGAGTGCAATCCACTCGACCTACCATTCACTCGGAGACTACTTCTTCTTTGAGTCACTCGACTATTCAACCACTCGACCATGTAAAAGACCACTCGACGTACAAGAAGACCTAAAGCCGTTCTGCACAGCAACGGTTTGGCATTTACCCGTATATTTAATGATCATTTGTAACACTTTATTACAGACGTTACCTGTAACGCTCTCTCTTTATGAACATTGAACTCTGTGTAACGGAGGGGAGCTGGAGTCCTGACGCACTCTATATAAGCCACCCCCCCTCCTCTGGGACAAGAGTTCGCACCCCCTGTAACTCACACGCATATAATCCAGTCGACTGCCTCCGGGCTCCGAGACGTAGGGCTGTTACTTCCTCCGAGAAGGGCCTGAACTCGTAAAACTCGCGTGTACAACTCCTCCATAGCTAGGATCTTGCCTCTACATTCCTACCCCCATTCTACTGTCAGACTTAGAACCACGACAACTACCGTTTTCATCACTGTTACACTTGCTACAAAACTACTGCTATCACTGTTATCATTATTGTTACTGTTGTCACTATTATCAAAACTATCATATTATTTTGCTATTGATCACGTTGCTGCAGATAATTAATCTCTAGGTGTGGTTGAATTGACAACTCAGCTGCTAATACCTTTAAATATTCTTTGGTTTCCCTGTTGTCGAATCTATAAATTTGGGTTGAATACTCTATTCTCGAAAATTATTGCGATCTCCTATACTTGTGGGTTATCAAGGAGCGGCAGCAACATCTAGCAGTGTGCAGCGGAGGAGGCGAGGAGGAGCGGCAGCTCGATTTGCTCGCTAGACGGCGGCGCGCGAGAATCTGTCGGTGGCGTGCGAGAGCATCAGCCATTTAATCGGTGGTTCGGTCTCGACAGTAGGTTCAGTTTCGACAATAGGTTTAGTTTCAACATTAGATTCAGTTTACATCACCAACTATACATTCTCTATTGGAGTTGAACTTTTACATCACCAATATACAATATTTGTTGGAGTTGCCTCTTTTTTCAAGATGTAAAATGCACTTCTTGATGATGTAAATTTTACATCTTCAAATTTGCATCATCGTAGATGCTCTTCAAGTTCTTTGACAAGAACTTAAACGAAACCGACGGAAAATAAGCGATTTACAAAGTTGCACACCAGAATTTATGTCAGTTCATACAAGTGTATAACTTTCTCTGATTCTCTCTGCTCTCTGTAAAAGAGAATATGCACATGACCGTCCTTGGTCGCACTTACCACGTCTCTCTCTCTCTCTCTCTCCTCCCGCTTCTTCCTCCACCCTCCCATTTCAGCGAGGAGACGAGAAAACAGTGAGGGCGCGCGCGAAAAAGACTCCACTGGCCCTCTAGGTGTCTCCAGATCACGCCCAAATTCGTGGCTCGTCCAGCCGCGAATTTGGTGGTGCCTTGTGTTGGTGCATTTTCCTAGACCTGTTCTTTCTGTGATTCCTTTTAATCCCTCCCGTGTTCTTGCGGCTGATTTCTTGACGGATTGAAGCGTCAGCGGATTTCTCCGGCTGCGTCTCCGGATTTCCTCGATCCGGGGGGCAATGCGGCTGCGCATTCGGTTCCCTGCCACGGAAGCCCCCCAAATCCCCCGCCATTGGTGATTATTTCTGAGCTTCCTCGCCTTAAAATCGGCGCGTTTCTCGGAGCACCTCGAGGCATCTGATTTCAGTTGGTCATCGCCGCGATTTTACGCGAACTTGGGCGGGGCATTGTTCTGAGTTTTTTTTTTTTTGTCAAAACATTTGTGCCGCGTCACTGGATTTCGTCGGCCAGTTGCTTCAGGGAGCTCACGGATTTGTTGTCCGTCGCCACAAACCTCCCGCCGGTAAGCCGGGGGAATCACATTGCGATGGTCGAGTCGGTGTAGGCAGGAGCAGGCAAAAGATGAGGCGGTGCAGGGGAGAATGGCTCCCCGCGCCGTACATCATCTCCGTGCTGCTCTTCCTACCAATGGCCTGCGGACGATTGCTCATTGGCGCAAGCGACACGTCGCCGCCACCTGCGCTGACACCAACCTTCATCAAGCAAGTTGACGATTGGGTGAGTAAATTTTCTATGTATTTCATCGCACTCGGTAGTAACATCTGTACTGAGATGGTGTCATTCCATAGTTTGTGATCAAGACCAAAAGTAGTTTAGTTTTGGTCATCTTAAGAAGTGAGAATTAACTTATTAAGTACTCCCTCTGTAAACAAATATAAGAGCGTTTAGATCACTACTTTAGTGATCTAAACGCTCCGATATTTCTTTACGGAGGGGGTATCAATCCTTTTGTTAGAGAAAAAACCGGTTCAGGAAGGCAGGAATTGCCACCATCGAGACCATAGAATGATAGAATTGCAAGGATTGCCCGGCTATATTTCTGATATGGTGTTTAGGTTGGTGCCCTCTCTCTATCAGCGCATAGGGTCCACATGTATGAGCTCATGATGCCGGCATTCAGAATTGTCATATGGTGCTCTTCGAATTACCTGTGACAGAAGAGATAAGATCACTGAATTTCTAGTGGTTCCCAGAGGCCACAGCTGTTTATGATTTTACTGCATTGAAAATACTGACTAATACAGATTAAAACCCTGCAAGCAGAAGCAGAGATTTTGAAACAAATTATTAACGTTCCCTCCTGTTAGGTACACATCACTGCACTGGTCGAACATCTTTATGCGCTGATGATATCTTAAATTTTAATTATTACTGCTTATTTAATGAGTAGCATGTGTCGGATTAACTCTGTTATTATTGGTATGATGCATGTAGACTTATTTTTTCCTTAAGTAAGGAATGTGATGATAATATGATATTGTTCGCAAATATAAGATGTTCTAACTTTTTTCTCAATCGGATGTATATAGACATGTTTTAGTGTGTTTGTTCACTAATTTCAAATTTCAGTCTGTATGTAGTCCATTTTGAAATATCCAAAATATCTTATATTTGTGAACAGAGGGAATAGTCTCTAACTGCTGACTCTCACTGGTACTTCATGGTAGTTTATATTTTTAATGGTCTGGTTTATCATATTATTATTCTGAAAAGGATGCACACCCAGTTTATCTCATCAGGATCTGTTATTGATTAATTTTCACGTACTGACAAGGGTGACCACTCGTTATGATATCTATAGGTGGAACACGCGTGGCTCAAATGTGGATTGGACAAGAAAAGCCTTCAAGATGTTAGAAACTACTACAACTACAACCATGTACTTGATATCATCCATAGGATATCTGATAATAAGGGAACTTCCCCTGTCATTGCAAAAGGTGCAGGCCCATTGACACCAGATATCAAGCAAACTTTGCTGACCTGCTTAAGCAAACAGAATTTTGAGGTTCCAAAAAACCTACCCGATGGTTATATCAAAACACTTATCGCCTCAATAAGAGGAGAGCTGACTCCGGGACCTGCTCCTGCAAATGAAGCAGTAAAACCTCCGACAGGGAAACCAGCTGACGGTGCTTCATCAGAAGCAACTACAAAAAAGGCAGTGCCTGCAACTAAATCAGTGGGGAAAAAAGACAGCGATGGCATGCCAACTACCACTATCGTTGGTGTGTCCCTGGTTGTTATCGCACTTTTAGCTCTTCTCTGCGTTGGCTGCTGCATGTTCCGTGAAAGCCAGAGTTCTGCGGCTTCTGCCTATGATAATAAGCAACTCCTGAATCTATGTAATGTCTTGTATCATCCATTTTGCTCCAAGTCAACGTTTTTCTTTCTTCTATCACTGACTTTTATGCTTTCATTTGCAGCGGATTCTTGCAAGTCTTCCAGTGTAAATCTAATAGATGTCACTAAGCTGGGAGCATTGCCATTGCAGTCAGAGGCTGGCCAAAATGGCCATGTGAATCAAAGTTCACAGGAAGGCCCAAACACTGATCAAATTGACTATGTGAGACTAAGTTCACAGGAAGGCCCAAACACTGATCAAAATAACCATGTGAAACTAAGCTCACAGGAAGACGCAAACACTGGTCAAATTAGCTATGTGAAACTAAGCTCACAGGAAGACCCAACCAGTGGTCGAAATAGTGATGCGAAGCTAACTTCGCAGGAAGACCCAAACACTGGCCAAAATAACCATGTGAAGCTCACTTCGCAGGAAAGTGTAAACACTGATCCAGCAATCTACAGCAGTTCCGCCGAGCCAATGGCTGCTTCTGTTGGTTCTGTGCAAGGATCAACACCAATGCCCCAACCAATGATTCCACCTCCAGCACATCCTCAAGTACTTGCGCCTCAACCAAAGGCTCCTCCTTCACCACCAGCTCCTCAAGCACTTGAGCCGCCTCCGAATGCTTCTCCAGTTCTTTCCTCTGGACCTTCACCGCCACCAGCTCCAAAAGCCTCCCCGCCTCCGCCCTCAGGACCCTCACCGCCTACTGCTCCAAAAGCTGCACCACCACCACCACCACCATCAAAATCTGGTGGACCTCTCCCGCCACCACCAGCGCTGCCTGGTTCTTCCAAAATGCGTCCACCACCACTTATGAAGTCAGGCAATAAAACAGACACAGATGCGGATTCTAGTGAAGCTAAAACAAAGCTTAAGCCCTTCTTTTGGGATAAAGTAGCAACAAATGCTAATAAATCAATGGTGTGGGATCACCTTAAAGCTGGATCATTCCAGTAAGTTGGTAGAGATAGCTGAGCTATATATCTAGTTATCTACTACTATTGTAAGATCGCACCATTTTATAACTAAATGGTACTTCTTCACAGGTTAAGTGAGGACGCTATTGAAACACTTTTTGGTTGTAATGCTGACAAGAAGAGCGGTGATGGCAAAAAAGATTTAACATCAAAGGAAGCTGCCCAAGTTGTGAGGATACTTGATCCTAAAAAGGCACAGAATCTGGCCATATCATTGAAGGCGTTGAGTGTTTCAGCAGAGGAAGTTTCTTGTGCAGTTAAGGAAGGTAAGTTTATACTGTGCAAGTGCATAGCTCTTCCTGGACGAAATGCGGCTTCTTCTGATTCTTGCCAGTCTTGTAGATACAGTTATTTTATTTTATTTTTGGGCAAAGCTCCAGTTTTTTTTAAGTTGCAGTGATACATCGAATACTTATCCAGCTTCTGGTCTATAACTCCATGCAATAATATATCAGCTGCGTATATCATTTGTGTCTTCACAATCAGGAGTTACGGCTATTCTTCTGTGCTAAGGACAATGAATCACTTGATTTCATTTGTTTCTTCTATTTTTCAAAGCAAATAGTACACATTTCTGCTAAACTGATGTGAGTCTTGTCCTCTAGGTTAACTCTAATTCTTTAGCTAATAACAAAGTCAGCAAGAGTATGTAGCACACAAGTGATGTCAAATGCTCAAATCGGCATTTGGTTCTAGACTTAACCACATTTGTGTGCATCTGGCCTCCATATTTTGGGAATGGACGCCTCAAGCATGGGTTCATGTGCTTCTGACTATTCTATTTGGACATTTAGAACAAAGAACATGTTGATTAAATCCTATTTCCTGATAACATCTTTTGCCTTATCAATTTCCCTCGATAATTTGTAGGAAATGAACTTCCATCCGACTTGATACAGACCTTAATTAGATGGGTCCCGAATACTGATGAGGAGCTCAGGCTTCGACTATATACTGGGGAACTCTCACAGCTTGGTCCTGCAGAGCAGTTCTTAAAAGCAATCTTCGACATTCCTTATATCTATGAGCGCCTGGATGCATTACTTTTCATGGCTGGTTTACCAGAGGAAGCTTCAAATGTAAAGCAATCTTTTGCCACCTTAGAGGTAATAGCATTACCATTATGACCTACTCCCTCTGTTCCTTTATATAAGGTGTATTTCTTTTTTGATAAAATTCCAGAATGTAAGGTGTATTTCTTCTAATTTCTCATAATTCCCTTGTTAGCCCTCCAGAAATATGGAAAGTATCTCTCTGATGATTGTCTATATCTCTCCTTATAGCAAAAGAAGGAAACTATCTATCTGCCAATTGCATGTATCTCTTACTTTCCTAAAGTTATTGATTTATTTGCCACTACCCAATAAATTGGCCAAGGGTAATTTTGTCCTAACATGTCTATAATTATGTGCCTTGGTCACCGTGCCAAAAATAACACACCTTACATAAAGGAACGGAGGGAGTATTTGGCTTCCACACTATATTCAGTTCTGTTGTATGACTTGTATCAGTTTTGTTTGATGCTCTATAATCCTTTAACCGATGAACATTTTTATCAAGTAATAATAGAGATTATCGTTGTGTAGACGTTACCACTCTTCCTGCACCTTGATGTTTCTACTGATCTTCTTATCTCTGCTATGTTGGCATTTAAATCCTGATCAGATGGCTTGTGAGGAGCTTAAAAACAGCCGTCTATTCTTGAAGTTACTAGAAGCTGTACTTAAAACAGGCAACCGGATGAATGTTGGCACGTTCCGAGGAGGAGCTCAAGCGTTCAAACTAGACACCCTGCTCAAGCTTTCCGACGTCAAAGGAACTGATGGGAAGATAACGCTGCTGCATTTTGTTGTTCAAGAGATAATCCATTCTGAAGGTGTCCGTTCTGCACGGGCTGCAAAGGAGCAGAAGGGCAGCGTATCCAGTGTGGACAACAATGATCTTATTGAAGAGGAGTATAAACAACTAGGTCTGCAGGTTGTGTCCAGTTTAGGAGATGAACTTCAAAATGTCAGGAATGCAGCAATCCTTGATGCAGATCAGTTGACTAGGTCGATAACAAGTGTTGGCCACAGGCTCGGCAAAACCAAAGAATTCTTGAACACAAGCATGAAAAGTCTGGATGAAGATAGTGGGTTTCACCGCAAGCTTGTGCATTTCGTGGAGCAGTCTCAAACTGATGTTACTTTCCTGCTAGAGGAAGAGAAGAAAATACGGTCCTTGGTAAAGAGCACTGTCGATTATTTCCATGGGAGGACAGGGAAGGATGAGGGCCTTCGGTTATTTGTCGTAGTGCGGGATTTTCTCGCAATGCTTGACAAGGTGTGCAATGAGGTGAAAGAAGCATCAAAAGTAGCTCCAAAGAAAACGAAGACTGAAGTTACTCTGCCTTCCCGCACACCCAGGTCTTTTCAAGATCCCCGGCGTAACCTTTTTCCGGCAATTAAAGACCGGAGGGCACATAGTTCAAGCTCTAGTTCTGACGAGGGAAGTTAACTCTAAACGAAGGTACTCTGCCTACCTTTTCCTTCCAGCGCTTGGAGGTTTGCCCTTTGAAAACATTAGTAAGACGAGATGAAAAATGAGAGCTAAAGAAAAAGCAAGAGATAGAAAATTGACGATAAAGCGAACTCTGGCTTTGGTCACTTGTTGCAGCAACAGAATAAAATTGCTGAAGGAAGGCAGTCATCTTCCATAACGTCCTTGACAGGCAATTGTTGCACTTTGGCTCCTATCAAACAAGCAAAGGTGATATTCATGATCAAGATGGAGAAGTCGAAACGGAAGCCGTCGAAAGGGGCGGCGAAGAAAACTGACCCCTTAGTTAGGGCGGGCGTGCAGAACAGGGAGGGAGGAAGAAGCAGCAGGCTGGCTGACTGACTCTGACACTGCCTGCTGTTTTTTCGCTTAGCATTTGTACCATCACAGAAAGGAGAGGAATAAATACAGTATTTTTTTTAGGGGAATAGTGTGTTAGAAAGAAAGAGATGCACCACACAGGCTCATAGACATTGGATTCTTTTGCCTGCGCTTGACAATACTTTTGCAAAGAGCAACGCTGTAAATTGCCATGCTTTCAACTGAAACATCCTGTGTGTTCGCGTCATGTGAGTATAATCTGGGCGACTTGGTGTGCCTTTTGCAATGTGGAGTGAGACCTGGTACCAGATTCGCACTGCTGTGCTGTCGTCGCTTCGTTTCCTCTATCTGTACCTACCGTTTCCGCACCGTCTGGATAGTCAGGGCGCTCAAAACAATGTGCAGCGCTGCTATATTTGGAGTGATAATTGTTTCATCTCCGTGCCATTTCTCTAGGGAATCCTTTTTTATCCCAGCTGGTGTTAGATCGCAAGTATTTCCCGCCTAAGCACTGTTTCCAAATGTCTTGGCTCATCAAAAACTTGGCCATACAAAATCCACAACTCCCCGCCAAAATTCCATTATCCCTAACTCGATCCATAGCACACCTATGGATTGTAAAGGAAAGCACATCCGTAGTCGAAAAGTTACCAAGACTAATGCCAAAATACAGCTTCACAGATTAATTTTAGTAAGTATTTCACAGCTATATCGAGTTTTCTAACCATGAAAGAATTAAGCAAGAATAGACCATGGAAATTTTCAACCAAGAACAGAGTGGTAGAAATTCGCAAGTAAGCAATCCATAGGTGCAACTTTTATAGAACGAACTAGCAACGACTTACACAGGATGTAACCATTGTCCACACCTAGTTTAGCACCGGTACAAGCACACAGATTCAGAAACTAATAGTAGTACTAACATCCTAGAAGTAAAACGCAACACCTAGGCAACATTTAACTGAACACGCTACTACACAGAACTGGATACAGCCGAGCACCCACGACCACCGAGGAGTCGTCATCTAGCTATCGTCGTCGGCAGCCACGGCCTTGCTGCCTCCGGCCTTCTTGGGGAGCAGAAGGTTGTGGATGTTGGGCATGACACCACCGCTGGCGATTGTGACCATGCCGAGCAGGCGGGAGAGCTCCTCGTCGTTGCGGACGGCGAGCTGGATGTGGCGCGGCACGATGCGGGTCTTCTTGTTGTCCCTCGCCGCGTTCCCGGCCAACTCCAGAACCTGCACAAACAAGAGAATCGCAGCGGTTACTTCCAAAATTCCACAAAGTCTCGAGTGCAATTAACAAGCAGAACCGCCTAAGCCCAGACAAATCTGAGAGCAGGCAGAGGCAAGTGTTATCCTCATCCGAAACCCTAGAAATATTCCCCAATTTGCCGAACCAACCACCGATTGACGAGACCGAAAGAGACACCAACCGCTCGAATTCACCACCCAAAGAAGCAAAATCGGGCATCGGGTAACAGAATTCCACGCACCTCAGCGGCGAGATACTCGAGCACGGCGGCGAGGTAGACGGGGGCGCCGGCACCGACCCTCTCGGCGTACTTGCCGGCCTTGAGGAACCGCGCGATCCTGCCGACGGGGAACTGGAGCCCAGCCTTGGAGCTCCTGGAGATGGCCTTCTTGGCAGCGCCCGAGCCGATCGCCTTGCCCCTTCCGGCCATGTCTACAGTGCTTGGAGGGGATCCGCGGTTGTGAAATGGAAAACGAGGCGCCGGGAGGAAGTGCGGAAGCGGTGTGGTGTGGGTATACGGCTGGTAGGCAGGAGCGGTGGGTGGGGATTGGGTTATATAGGCGAGGGGATCCAATGCGAGGAGAGTGCGCGGATCGGTGACGTGGCGGAGATTACGTGCGCCGAGCGGCGAGATCCTGTCCGTCAGATGGGAAGAGCCCTGGGGCGGTTGGTTTTTGGTTTGCCGCCTCGGATTTTCGCCGTTTCGGGGTCGGTCGTACGCCGCCGGCTTCGGGGTTTCTATTCGGCTGTTTTTTTTTCCTTTTAAGAAAGCTACGTGTTTTTCTAGAGGCCCTTGCCTGGTCTTAAGCCCTTACAAATCCAACATGTCCGTCAAAGTGACACAATGTTTAGCAAGCAACAAAGTAAAGCAAAAGAGATACATGCACGAAGGCGACTAATATAGCGGCGTAACGCTAGCATAGACGATGAAGAAAACACTAAAGGCTATCGGGGTAGCAAGGGATGGTGGCTTGCCGGTAGTGTCTCCTATGTCGAACGTCGAAGCTCGGTGCACCTTGCTCGCACCATTGAGACGAGCTCCTCTACATGTTCTTTTGTCCTGTGATTTTGCCAGTAGCTTCTGTAGCTGCAAGAAAGACATCAATTTGTATAACAGATCAGTCAGATGTCTGATGAATTGTCCCTCTATCAAAGCTTTATTCCTTGTTATCCAACGTGACCATGCGGTAAAGATTGTTTGTTATTGTCCGTACGGCACTCCACACAAATCGGGCCATGATGCATCGACATAAGATGTGATCACGATCTTCACATTCCCCACACCAGATGCATTTGCCATCGCCCGGGCCTTTTCTTTTCTGCACCTGGTCACCACTCGTGATTCTATTGCGTGCCATTTGCCACAAAAAGATTTTTATTTTGGCAAGTAATCTTGCCTTTCATACCCCGGATAGGTTGCAAGGGGTTAAAGATTTGAAGATCTCCTTGTATAAAGAACCTGTAGAAAATTGGTCGGATGGCTCCAAACGCCAAACTACCTCGTCCCTTCCCTGACTAAGCCGGTGCCCTCGAAGTTTTATACGTAGGTTTTCCCACTCTATGACTTCCGCGTCCCCAAGGATCGGCGGAACTGTGGTGCCCATCAGCCACGTTGCCATGCATCCGCAACCTTGGCGGCTTGGTCGGCGGCAATGGCAAACAAGGTCAGAAAAAGGGCGTGGAACCTACAATCTTCACACCAAATATCCATTCAGAAGCATGTTGCTTTGCCATTGTGCACTATAAATTTGGTCTATGAACGAAGGAGAGGCTGCACTTTCCTAACGTCCCTAAAATTATGATAGTTTAATGTTCCTCCTAAAGTCCACACCCCCATGGACTAGATACTTTCGACTAAATATATCTAACCATAATCCACCCTATTCAGTTAGGATCTTTCATGCCCACTTTGTCATGCGATGCCCGTTCATTAATTTAGGTGTTAATGACCCCTAGGCCGCCCACCTCCTTTGGCTCACAATTGTTCTCTCAACTCACCATGTCGTATTTATGTTTCCTATTTTCTTTCGCCTAGAAAAAACGGGATCAACCCTTATTTAATTTCTCATGGATGCCGCCTTGAAGTAAGTAAAACCCGATAGTGAACATCAGAAAGTTCGTTAGGTAGTCATTAATGAGGACTAGCCGACCACTAGACGCTAATAATTTGCCTTGTCATGGTTCCACCCTCGCAGCTGTTTTATCCACCACGGGTCGGAAATTCCCCATAGTTAATGCTCTCAAGGATATGGGCATGCGCACGTATTTCAAAGGGATGGTGAGTCCTATCGGCGGAGTCCTGGAGTTTGGACGCACTTCCTCCAATCGTGTAACGCCCCGAGACCGAAGCTTCACATGCCTTCCATGTTTTTCGAGGTTCATCGGGTGATTTGTTTTGTCTGTTGCATTCATCTTTGCATCATGTCATCATGCCATCATGCCTTTTTTTTAAACTCAACTAAATAAAATGCATAGATCCTTGATCTATTTAAATCGAGGGAACTCACATGGTGATTTCTCTACATAACATACCCTCCCAATATTAGGGAGATATAATAAATATTCCATTCTTTTGAAATTAACCATAACACACGTGCAAAATATTTCCCATGTTTATTTCCTCTTCGAGTTTGACCTTCAAACCTTGCCCACTATTCTCTTACCATTTACCGAGGTTCCTCCAAAAATCCGAACATTTTTGGACACTTCTAAAACCAAGTCCTAGTTCAAACTCATTTGAATTAAATTCAAATGAGTTTGAATTTACATCTTTCAATCATGGCCATTTCTGTTTTCTCGAAACAAGCACGTTTTTGTGAGTCCGGGAAATTTGTCCGCGTGTCCAACTTCTTCCCCTAACCCCCTCTTTCTTTTTCTCCTCTTTATTTGTTTTCTGTTAAAGGAAATAATGAGAGAAGAGAGAGGGAGAGCAGCCCAATCAGTCCGGCCCTTTTGCTCAACCAGACCCACCCACCAGTCTCTTAGGCCTGCCAGGCCGGCCCATTTGCCTTAAGGCCCAGCCGCCCCCCCTCTCTATTGGGCCGGCCTCCAAGGCCCACTTCCCCCGTAACCCTAGCGAGCCGCTCCTTCCCTTCGTCGGCCTCCAGCGCCGCACGCGCACGCAGCCACCCTCTCCTCTCGATCTCTCTCCCTCACTCCCTCGTCCTCCTTGACATCGCCGTCCTCCCAGCACCGTGAGCCTGCTCTGCCGCCTCCGCACCTCCCATGCCTCTGCCGCGCCGGCCTGCGACCGTAGCCGCCATCCTTGTCCGCGCCCAGAGGAGCACGCCCGCCGAGCTCTGTCGATCCGCCGCTGCCATGAATGGCCATAGGAGCGCCAATGTCGCCAAGCCACGCGCCCCTGCTTTTCCTCGCCCATTCGGTGCGCCACCAAGCCGGCAGGACTCCCCTCCGTCGCCCAAAGGTCGCCCGCTCGCCCGTCGTTCCTACTTCGCTGGAGGAGAGGACCAACACCATCCCCACGATGCCCCTACGTGCCAAGTCCCTCAACCGGAGCGCCGCGCCTACGCCCCTGCTTCCTCCTCGTCACCGGCGAGTGTCGCGCCATCTTCTTCACTTCCTGCCATCGAGTGTCGCTCTGCCCTTGCTCCGTCCTCTGCTTCGCCTCTGCACCACCGCCCTTCAAGCTCGACGCCCGCCCTGGCCATCTTCTCCTGCTGCCTTGAGCAGCCCCTTCACGGCCAACTTCCATGAGACCTCCACCCCCTTGCCGCCGGTGGGTCTTGTTTCCCCCTCTTGTCGCTGCCAAGACCCGGCAACCAGGGACGTCAAGGACTCCTTCGTGGGTTCCTTTCGCCAAGTACCAACGCCCGCAGATTTTGTGATGCGCCAAGTTCCGTTTAAAGATGTTCAACTACATTCGATGTGGATTTCGATAAGTACCACGACGCCCGGAGCCCTCGGATACATCAAGTTTGACTACACTGCGAGACGAAGAACGCCAAGTACCTCTCCAAAAACGAACATGTACCACTACGCCCGGAGGCATCGGATCCGTCAAGTCCAACAAACGACTGTGCTCAACTACCCACGACCTTGAACGTCTACGAAAACGGGTACCACTACCGTCGCCGAGATCGCGAGAACCTCTACCGACGACCTCGAAACGTGTACGACGACCGTTGTCGAAGACCCGTACCTCTACCGTTTCCCAAACATGAACGACCATTTCCTCTTTGACTCGTGAACCACTACTTCCACTACCATCGCTGAGGACCGATAGTACCACTACTTCTACTACCGTCGCGGAACGACTACTTCCTCTACTTCCCTCGACGAACTTGAACCATCCCGTTTGCACGCTTTGAAGGTATAACACCGAGACGACCGTCCGAGAACGATTGCTTGTGTTGTATGAGATGCACCCTTTGTCTGCACCGTTTCCGTAGTGTCTCTCGCTTTCGTGCCATCGACTCGTGGGAACCCGGTAACCGGGATCACCCCACCATCTTTTGCACGCTCCCGCCACATTTCCTTTTGCACTGGTATCTGCATGAGCTACCGGAACCGATATGTTGCCGTGGCATCATTTTCGAATTTGTTGTCGTGGCACCCCTTTCGTTTCCGCCACGATGACAAATGCTTCATAATATGCCCATGTCAACATTTTCTTAAAATTGCATAAACTTGAACATGTCATCCGCATCATGATAATAACATTTGAAATGTTTAAAATTGTTGTTGCATTAAATTGCTAATGCACATGAGGATTTACCAGAATTGTTGTTTGATGTTTCCGGACTCATTTAAAATGCCTAATTGTGTAATTTACTCATGTTTCACCTCTTGCCATGTTAAGAACATTTAATATTGTTGAGTACCTAAACGGGAGAGAACTAAATAATTAAATGTGGTGTTTCTTCAATATGCAACTTGTTACATATTGAGATCCACTTAACTTGTAGTTTTGTTTGTGCAACTTGCCATGCCATGTATATTTAAATCGGACATGCATCATACTTGATTATGCATCATGCCATGTTTATGTGATGGTTGTTTACTATGTTGTCTGCTTCTTTCCGGGTTGCTTCTCTCGGTAGCTTCGGTTTCGTTCCGGAGCTGTGAGGATCCGTTCGACTACGCCCATTTGTCTTCTTCATGGACCCGTTCTTCTTCCTTGCGAGATTTCAGGCAATATGATCATACCCTCGAAATCACTTCTATCTTTGCTTGCTAGTTGTTTGTTCTATCGCTATGTCGCGCTATCTACCACTTGTTTATCATGCCTCCCATATTGCCATGTCAAGCCTCTGACCCACCTTTCCTAGCAAACCGTTGTTTGGCTATGTTACCGCTTTTGCTCGGACCCTCTTATAGTGTTGCTAGTTGCAGGTGAAGCTGAAGTTTGTTCCATGTTGGAACATGGATTTTGTTGGGATATCATTATTATATCTTATTTACTTTAATGCACCTATATACTTGGTAAAGGGTGGAAGGCTCAGCCTTATGCCTGGTGTTTTGTTTCAGTCTTGCCGCCCTAGTTTCCATCATATCGGTGTTATGTTCCTTGATTTTGCGTTCCTTGCGCGGTTGGGTGTTATGGGAATCCCTTGACAGTTTGCTTTGAATAAAACTCCTCCAGTAAGGCCCAACCTTGGTTTTAACATTTTCCACCTAAGCCTTTTTCCCTTGGGTTCTGCAGACTCAAGGGTCATCTTTATTTTAAACCCCCGGGCCAGTGCTCCTCTGAGTGTTGGTCCAACCTGTCAGCCGCCGGTGGCCACCAGGGCCAACTCTGGGTTGGCCTACCGAAAGTTTGGACAATCTGGTGTGCCCTAAGAATGAGATATGTGCAGCTCCTATCGGGATTTGTCAGCACATTCGGCTGGCTTTGCTGGTCTTGTTTTACCATTGTCGAAATGTCTTGTAACCGGGATTCCGAGACTGATCGGGTCTTCTCGGGAGAAGGAATATCCTTGGTTGATCGTGAGAGCTTGTGATGGGCTAAGTTGGGACACCCCTACAGGGTTTTGAACTTTCGAAAGTTGTGCCTGCGGTTATGGGCAGATGGGAATTTGTTAATATCCGGTTGTAGATAACTTGACACTTGATTTAATTAAAAGGCATCAACCGTGTGTGTAGCCGTGATGGTCTCTTTTCGGCGGAGTCCGGGAAGTGAACACGGTCTTGTGTTATGTTTGAACATAACTAGTTTTCAGGATCACTTATTGATCACTTCTAGCTTCTCGACCGTTCCGTTGCTTCTCTTCTCGCTCTTATTTTGCGTATGTTAGCCACCAAATTTGCTTAGTGTTTGCTGCAACTCCACCTCATTACCTTACCCTACCCATAAGCTTAAATAGTATTGATCTCGCGGGTGTGAGATTGCTGAGTCCTCATGACTCACAGATACTTCCAAACAGTTGCAAGTGCCGATGATACCAGTGCAGGTGATGCAACCGAGCTCAAGTGGGAGCTCGATGAAGATCTTGGTCGTTGCTATGTTTCTTTTTTGGATGATCAGTAGTGGAGCCCAGTTGGGACGATCGGGGATCTAGCAATTGGGGTTGTCTTCTTTTATTTTGGTTCCGCAGTCGGACCTTGATTGTATTCTGGATGATGTATGTTTAACTTGTTATTTGTGTGAAGTGGCGATTGTAAGCCAACTCTTTATCCCTTTCCTATTCAGTACATGGGATTGTGTGAAGATTACCCCTCTTGCGACAAACCTACCATGCGGCTATGCCTCTAAGTCGTGCCCTGACACGTGGGAGATATAGCCGCATTGTGGGTGTTACAAGTCGGAACATCACCGTCGCCCGCATGGAGGAACCACTCGGCAAACCCCCTTGCACCCCTCCAGTGTGAGAATGCCCACACGCGAAGCGTCCTCTCCACGACGACGCCGGTCGGATACCGTCTCCCCGGCACAGTCGGTGGGAGCTGGAAGGTGGGGCCGTTGTACTGCATCCTCGCCTCGCTTTGAGAGTGCTCTGGATTTGGGTGAAGAAGAGAAGGGGGCGGCGCAAATGGATGTGTGGAGAATAGGTGGAGAGGTGGTGGTTTAAATAGGGAAAGGGGAAGGGAAGGGGAGTGGCACCGACCGCGCTTTGGATTTGCTACGTTCAAACGAGCCGCGTCGATTGATATGCCACTTTAATTGGCAACAGGTTTTAATTGCCACGTTGAATAGATGCGAGTGGATCGAAAAGTGTGGAACAATGCTCTACATAGAGGAGACACGCGTGGGAGACGATACGAACCAGCGGCGGCAACCGTCCCTGCATCCGTGGCGCCTCGCGTGAAAATGAGGCCGGTCAGCATCCGTTGCGGCTCGCCTGGAAAAGAGGCCGGTCAGCGCATCATGGCGGCGGGCGGTGGCGCATGCAGGTAGGCTAGCTACGTGCATGCATAGCAGGCTAGCTGGACATGTCGTGCATGCATAACAGGCTTTTGTCGTTGCAGGGCGCACGCGGCCCAAGTCTAACCACGACCCAATGGGCTAACCGCGGCACCATCCGCCGCGACCCACTCATCAGGTCCAACGGGCGACACAGTCAGCATGGACTCGTCAGAGTTAACGGTCAAAGCACTGACCCGATGGCATCCATCGTTTGTGACCAGTTCTGAGGGTTTCGGGCAAGGGAGTGGGGAAAAGTGAGCAAAAGTTAAGAGCGTGGGGATGAATGAGTATGGCTAAGGAACCAGGGGCACAGATGTAAAAACCCCTAAAAACAATCCTCATTACTTGGCCTTTCACGGTGTGGGGGCTCCATATGGTCGGACCCCTTGAAGGGGGAAGCCACAAGAAAAAATATTTACTCGTTATGGTGGATAAATTTGAAGGAAATTTGCCCTAGGGGCAATATTAAAGTTGTTATTTATATTTCCTTATGTCATGATAAATGTTTATTATTCATGCTAGAATTGTATTAACCAGAAACTTGGTACATGTGTGAATACATAGACAAACAGAGTGTCCCTAGTATGCCTCTACTTGACTAGCTCATTAATCAAAGATGGTTAAGTTTCCTGATCATAGACATGTGTTTTCATTTGATGAACAGGATCACATCATTAGAGAACGATGTGATGGACAAGACCTGTCGTGGAAGTGTCACGGCAGATGTCCTCATGGAAGGACTTAGTTGTGGAGCCATTGCGACGAGGTTAGCTTAAGGGGGTTAAACAGGACAAAGGACACGGAGAGTTTATACTGGTTCGGCCCCTTGCGGTGAAGGTAAAGGCCTACTCCAGTTGAGGTGGTATTGCTAGGGTTTCGATTACCAGGGAGCAAATACACTTTGCCTGGCTCTCGATTTGATGTTTCTTGCCCTCATCCGCTGCCGGGTCGTCCCCTTATATATACGGGTTGACGCCCTGCGGCCTACAGAGTGTCGGCCGGCTCATATAACGTGTTCGGCTTGGTGACGTATCTTACATGCCTTATATTACAAGTCTACTTGTATTGGTGAAAGTGCAACTATCCCTAGGTGGTTTTGGTAATTCATAACAACATATAGCTCATTGAGCTAATGCTATTCCAAGATGATTATTTCAGGATAGCTCAATGATTGGCATGGCATGGATATGAAAGTGGAACCCTTAAAATTTTCTACGCATCACCAAGATCGATCTATGGAGTAATCTAGCAACGAGGGGAAGGGGAGTGCATCTACATACCCTTGTAGATCGCTAAGCGAAAGCGTTACTAGAACTCGGATGAGGTAGTCGTACTCGTAGCGATTCAGATCGCGGTCGATTCTGATGTAAGCGCCGAACAACGGCGCCTCCGCGTTCAACACACGTGCAGCCCGGTGACGTCTCCCATGCCTTGATCCAGCAAGGAGAGAGGGAGAGGTTGGGGAAGACTCCATCCAGCAGCAGCACGTCGACATGGTGGTGGTGGAGGAGCGCGGTACTCCAGCAGGGCTTCACCAAGCACTACGAGAGACGAGGAGGGAGAGAGGTAGGGTTGCGCCTTGGGAGAGAGAGACTCGTGTCGTATGCAGCCCCAAAACCTCCACTATATATAGGGGCAAGGGCAAGGGGAGGCGCCCTAGGGTTCCCCCTAGGGGGCGAGGTGGCCAGGGCAGATGGGATCTCCCCCTTGGGTGACTTGGCCCCCAAGCCAGGAGGTGGGAACCCTAGATGGGGCGCCCCAAACCCCCTGGTCACGTGGGAATAGGTGAGGGGGGCGCACAACCCCTTAGTGGGCTGGTTTGCCCCTTCCCTTGGCCCATGAAGCCCCCCAACACTTGCCGGGGCTCCCGAAACACCTTTCGGTCATGCTGATCATCACCCGGTACCTCTGGAACACTTCCGGACTCCAAAACCCTTCGTCCAATATATCAACATTCACCTCCGGACCATTCCGGAACTCGTGACGTCCGGGATCTCATCCGGGACTCCAAACAACATTCGGTAACCACATACATAGTTTCCCTATAACCCTAGCATCATCGAACCTTAAGTGTGTAGACCCTACGGGCTCGGGAATAATGCAGACATGACCGAGACATCTCTCTGGCCAATAACCAACAGCGGGATCTGGATACCCATGTTGGCTCCCACATGTTCCACGATGATCTCATCGGATGAACCATGATGTCAAGGATTCAATCAATCCCGTATACAATTCCCTTTGTCTATCGGTATGTTACTTGCCCGAGATTCGATCGTCGGTATCCCAATTCCTCGTTCAATCTCGTTACCGGCAAGTCTCTTTACTTGTTCCGTAATGCATGATCCCGTGGCTAACTCATTAGTCACATGGAGCTCATTATGATGATGCATTATCGAGTGGGCCAAGAGATACCTCTCCGTCACACGGAGTGACAAATCCCAGTCTCGATTCGTGCCAACCCAACAGACACTTTCGAAGATACCTGTAGTGCACCTTTATAGCCACCCAGTTACGTTGTGACGTTTGGTACACCCAAAGCATTCCTACGGTATCCGGGAGTTGCACAATCTCATGGTCTAAGGAAATGATACTTGACATTAGAAAAGCTTTAACAGACGAACTATACGATCTTGTGCTAGGCTTAGGATTGGGTCTTGTCCATCACATCATTCTCCTAATGATGTGATCCCGTTATCAATGACATCCAATGTCCATGGTCAGGAAACCATGACCATCTATTGATCAATGAGCTAGTCAACTAGAGGCTTACTAGGGACATGTTGTGGTCTATGTATTCACACATGTATTACGGTTTCCGGTTAATACAATTATACCATGAACAATAGACAATTATCACGAACAAGGAAATACAATAATAACCATTTTCTTATTGCCTCTAGGGCATATTTCCAACAGTCTCCCACTTACACTAAAGTCAATAATCTAGTTCACATCACTATGTGATTGCAATGAATCCAACACCCATGGGGTTTGTTCATATCTTGCTTGTGAGAGAGGTTTATTAGTCAATGAGTCTGAACCTTTCAGATGCATGTGTGCTTTACAAATCTCTATGTCATCTTGTAGATGCAGCTACCACGCGCTACTTGGAGCTATTCCAAATAACTGTCCTACTATATGAATCCGGTTTACTACTTAGAGTCATCCAGATTAATGTCAAAGTTTGCATCGACGTAACCCTTTATGATGTACTCTTTTACCACCTCCATAATCGAGAAAATTCCTTAGTCCACTAGTTACTAAGAATAAGTTTGACCACTGTCATGTGATCCATTCCTGGATCACTCTTGTACCCCTTGACTAACTCATGGCAAGGCACACTTCAGGTGCGGTACACAACATAGCATACTGTAGAGCCTACGTCTAAAGCATAGGGGACGACCTTCGTCCTTTCTCTCTCTTCTGCCGTGGTCAGGTCTTGAGTCTTACTCAATACTCACACCTTGTAACACAACCAAGACCTCCTTCTTTGCTGATCTATTTTGAACTCCTTCAAAATCTTGTCACGGTATGTATTCATTTGAAAGTAATATTAAGCGTTTTTGATCTATCCTTATAGATCTTGATGCTCAATGTTCAAGTAGCTTAATCCAGGTTTTCCATTGAAAAACACTTTTCAAATAACCGTGCATGCTTTCCAGAAATTCTACATCATTTCTGATCAACAATATGTTAACAACATATACTCATCAAAAATTCTATAGTGCTCCCACTCACTTCTTTGGAAATACAAGTTTCTCATAAACTTTGTATAAACCCAAAATCTTTGATCATCTCATCAAAGTGTACATTCCAACTCCGAGATGCTTACTCCAGTCCTTAGAAGGATTGCTGGAGCTTTGCATACTTGTTAGCATCTTTCAGGATTGACAAAACCTTCTGGTTGTATCACATACAACCTTTCCTCAAGAAAATCGTCGAGGAAACAATGTTTTGACATCCTATCTGCAAGATTTCATAAATAATGCAGTAACTGCTAACATAATTCCAACAGACTCTTAGCATCGCTACGAGTGAGAAAGTCTCATCATAGTCAACTCCTTGAACTTGTCGGGAAACATCTTAACGACAAGTCGAGCTTTCTTAATGGTGACACTTACCATCATTGTCTATCTTCCTTTTAAAATCCATCTGCACCCAACAGCCTTATGACCATCAAGTAGTTCTTTCAAAGTCTATACTTTGTTTTATACATGGATCCTCTCTCGGATTTTATGGCCTCGAGCCATTCGTCGGAATCCGGGCCCACCATCGCTTCTCCATAGCTCATAGGTTCATTGTTGTCTAGCAACATGACTTCCAAGACAGGATTACGTACCACTCTGAAGTAGTACACATCCTTGTAGACCTATGAGGTTTGGTAGTAACTTGATCCGAAGTTTCATGATCACTATCATAAGCTTCCACTTCAATTGGTGTAGGTGCCACAGGAACAACTTCCTGTGCCCTTCTACACACTAGTTGAAGTGACAGTTCAATAACCTCATCAAGTCTCCACCATCCTCCCACTCAATTCTTTCGAGAGAAACTTTTCCTCGAGAAAGGACCCGTTTCTAGAAACAATCACTTTTGCTTCCGGATCTGAAATAGGAGGTATATCCAACTATTTTTGGGTATTCTATGAAGATGCATTTATCCGCTTTGGGTTCAAGCTTATCAGCCTGAAACTTTTTCACATAAGCATCGCAGCCCCAAACTTTTAAGAAACGACAACTTAGGTTTCTCTAAACCATAGTTCATACGGTGTCGTCTCAACGGAATTGTGCGGTGCCCTGTTTAAAGTGAATGCGGTTGTCTCTAATGCCTAACCCATAAACGATAGTGGTAATTCGATAAGGGACATCATGGTATGCACCATATCCAATAGGGTGCAGTTATGATGTTCGGACACACCATCACACTATGGTGGTCCAGGCGGTATTAGTTGTAAAACAATTTTCCCAATGTCTTAATTGTGTGCCAAACTTGTAACTCAGATATTCATCTCTATGATCATATCATAGACATTTTATCATCTTATCAATATGATCTTCAACTTCACTCTGAAATTACTTAAACCTTTCAATAATTCATATTTGTGTTTCATCAAGTAAATATACTCAGCATCTACTCAAATCATCTGTGAAGTAAGAACATAATGATATCCACTGCGTGCCTCAGCACTCATTGGACTACACACATCAAAAATGTATTACTCCCAACAAGTTGCTTTCTTGTTCCATTTTACTGAAAACGAGGCCTTTCAGTCATCTTGCCCATGTGGTATGATTTGCATGTCTCAAGTGATTCAAAATCAAGTGAGTCCAAACGATCCATCTGTATGGAGTTTCTTCATGCATATCTACCAATAGACATGGTTCGCATGTCTCAATCTTTTCAAAAATGAGTGAGTCCAAAGATCCATCAACATGGAGCTTCTTCATGCGTTTTATACCAACATGACTCAAATGGCAGTGCCACAAGTATGTGGTACTATCATTACTATCTTATATCTTTTGGCATGAACATGTGTATCACTACGATCGAGATTCAATAAACCATTCATTTTAGGTGCAAGACCATTGAAGGTATTATTCAAATAAACAAAGTAACCATTATTCTCCTTAAATGAATAACCGTGTGGCGATAAACATAATCCAATCATGTCTATGCTCAACGCAGACACCAAATAACAATTATTTCGGTTTAACACCAATCCTGATGGTAGAGGGAGCGTGCGATGTTTGATCACATCAACCTTGGAAACACTTCCAACACATATTGTCATCTCACCTTTAGCTAGTCTCCGCAGCCTTTTATTTCGAGTTACTAATGCTTAGCAACCGAACCGGTATTTATTACCCTGGTGCTACTAGGAGTACTAATAAAGTACACAATAATATGACGTATATCCAAAATACTTCTGTCGACCTTGCCAGCCTTCTCATCTACCAAGTATCTAGGGTAGTTCTGCTTCAGTGACCGTTCCCCTCATTATAGAAGCACTTAGTCTCGGGTTTGGTTCAACCTTGGGTTTCTTCACTAGAGCAGCAACTGATTTGCCGTCTCATGAAGTATCCCTTCTTTCCCTTGCCCTTCTTGAAACTAGTGGTTTAACCATCAACAATTGATGCTCCTACTTGATTTCTACTTTCGTGGTGTCAAACATCGCGAGTTGCTCAAGGATCATCATGTCTATCCCTGATATGTTATAGTTCATCACGAAGCTCCAATAGCTTGGTGGCAGTGACTATGGAGGACCATAACTATCTCATATGGAAGATTAACTCCCACTCGATTCAAGCGATTGCAGTACTCAGACAATCTGAGCACATGCTCAACGATTGAGTTTTTCTCCCTTAGTTTGCAGGCTTAAGAAACTTGTCAGAGGTCTCATACCTCTTGACGTGGGCACTAGGCTGAAATTCCAATTTCAGTCATTGGAACATCTCATATGTTCCACGACGTTTCAAAAACGTCTTTGGTGCCACAATTCTAAACCGTTAGTATTACATACTGAACTATCACATAGTCATCAAAACATGTATGTCAGATGTTTCCCAACATCTACAGACGATGCTCGAGGTTCAACACACTGAGTGGTGCATTAAGGACATAACCCTTCTGTGCAGCAATGAGGACAATCCTCAGTTCACGGACCCAGTCCGCATAATTGCTACTGTCAACTCTCAACTAAATTTTCTCTAGGATCATATCTAAAATAGTAAAACCAAAGCGTGAGCTACGACATAATTGGCAAAGACCTTTTGACTATGTTCATGATAATTAAGTTCATCTAATCAAATTATTCAATGAACTCCCACTTATATAGACATCCCTCTAGTCATCTAAGTGATACATGATCTGAGTCAACTAGGCCGTGTCCGATCATCACATGAGACAGACTAGTCATGTAACATCCCAAAATTCTAAATTTTTGGAATGTTATAATAAATAGATAGATTTGATTGATTGTTTGATTGATTGTTTGAAAGTGAGTGAATTCGAAACTTTTTGAAAGTTAAATGAGAGGGAATAAAAGGACTTCCCCAAACTTCCATATTTGCTTTCTGATCTCCATGAATTCAAATTCTTTTCAACACAAAACCCTAGAGAGAAGATGACATGACTTCTTCCATTTAAAATGAAAAGGGTGTTTGAAAAATATTTGAATTCCATTGGGAAATATTTTCCAATTCATAAACTTCATGCAGCTCAATGATTTTCATGAGAGAAGATAAAAGGACTTCTTCAAATTATATGAAATATGAGTTGGGAGTTTCAAAGAATTAAATTCAAAGTTCTTTTGAATTTATTTTCAATTTGGAGTTATTTGAGTTTTATTCAAATTATTTTTCTCCAAAAATAAAATACATGGAAAATAGGGTAACATGATTCCCTACATTAGAAAATTGGAGAAAAATTTATTTGAAATCATTTTGGTATTTTAAAATGATTTTTTGTTGGATTTTAATAGACCAGTAGCACTCTTTGAATTATCTGAATTTGTGTGAATTTTATTTAATGCTAGGAAAATGTTCATCTCGTAGAAAATCTTTTTCTGAAAATTTTGATATATTATATGCCTATATAATTTTTTATTTATTTTTGCTTTTATTATTTTATTTGTCTGGAAAATGTTTTATTAAAAAAAAACTTTCCCCGACTGGGCCGGCCTAGCCCAGTGCCAGACCACGGCCCAGCTCCTCCTTCCCCATGCTCGGGACGAAGTCCTGAGCCAGTACGCGCCGTCGCCGTCCCATGGCCGGACTCCACGCCGCCCTTGCCCCTCCTCCAAGGCGTCGCCTCCCCCTTCTCCCTATAAATGCACCGGACCCGCCGCCCGCTCCTCCTTCCTGCCGCGCCGCCGCCCGTCCCGCATCATGCCGCCGCCGCCGATGCATCTCGTTGCCGCCCCGCGCTGCAGGCGCCGCCGCCACTGCTCGCCCGCGCTGCCGCTTGCGTTGCCGCCCTGCTCGCGAGTGCCGCACCCTGCCGGAGCCACCGCGCCACCGTCCCGTCGCCGGAGTTGCTGCCCGCCGTCGCCGGGGATCGCCGGAACACCGTCGTTGCTGGAACCGCCCGCTGGCCGATCCACCACCTGACCCGCCGGTTTCTCCTGATCCGGTATAAAAAACCCGTCCCCGGTTCGCCGGTTTTCTTTTAGGTTTAGGTTTTCTTCGGTTTTGTTTAAGAACCTGTTTTTTTATTTTTAGTTTAGTTACTTAGTGAACGTTCATCAGATTAGATTCGGTAGCAAACGATTTTCGTTCTGTAAGTTTCTGTAGCGAGCGTTCGCTCGATAGATTTTTCCTTTTTCTTATTAATTTCGGCCAGGGACCTATATGTGAGTGAAAGTGCAACTATCCCTAGGTGGTTTTGGTAATTCATAACAACATATAGCTCATTGAGCTAATGCTATTCCAAGATGATTATTTCAGGAAAGCTCAATGATTGGCATGGCATGGATGTGAAAGTGGAACCCTCAAAATGCTAAGGACAAAGGATTGGCTCAAGCTCAAAAGCTCAAGACTCTTCATTTTATATTTTAGTGATCCAAGATCACATTGAGTCTTTAGGAAAAGCCAATACTATTAAGGAGGGATGAGGTGTTGCTTAATGAGCCTCTTGCTTTATGTGCTTAGTGATATGCTCCAAAACCCTCAACTACTTTCCCATATCCACATATGACCTGAACCCTAAGCCAAACTCGGTCCTACCGATTCTTCCTATCCGGCGCCATCGAGTTTCACTTGTCATTAGCCACTGCCAAACCCTAGCAATTCGGTTCTACCGATAAGGATCTCGGTCTCACCGAGATGGGGTTGCAAACTCTCTGTTTCCCTTTCGTAACTTTTCGGTCTTACCGAAAGAGCGAATCGGTCCCACCGAGATTGCAATGTAAACTCAGTGTTTCCCCTTTGTAACTTTTCGGTCTCACCGAGTTCCACTCGGTGTCACCGAAAGAGCAAATCGGTCCCACCGAGTTTGCCTGACCAACTCTCTGGTTAGCTAATTACCAAATTCGGTCTCACCGAGTTTGTGTAATCAGTCTCACCGAGATTATGTTATGCCCAAACCCTAACCATATCGGTCCTACTGAGTTGCATGTCAGTCCCACCAAAAATCACTAACGGTCACTAGGTTTACATTTTCGGTCCGACCGAGCTTATTGATTCGGTCCCACCGAGATTGGAAAACTGTGTAACGGTTGGATTTTGTGTGGAGGCTATATATACCCCTCCACCTCCTTCTCATTCGATGGGAGAGCTATCAGAACACACACACCATTCCAACTCATATGTTCTGAGAGAGAACCACCTACTCATGTGTTGAGACCAAGACATTCCATTCTTACCATATGAATCTTGATCTCTAGCCTTCCCAAGTTGCTTTCCACTCAAACCTTCTTTCCACCAAATCCAAATCCTATGAGAGAGAGTTGAGTGTTGGGGAGACTATCATTTGAAGCACAAGAGCAAGGAGTTCATTACCTACACACAATTTCTTACTTCTTGGAGAGTGGTGTCTCCTAGATTGGCTAGGTGTCACTTGGGAGCCTCCGACAAGATTGTGGAGTTGAACCAAGGAGTTTGTAAGGGCAAGGAGATCGCCTACTTTGTGAAGATCTACCGCTAGTGAGGCAAGTCCTGTGTGGGCGATGGCCATGGTGGGATAGACAAGGTTGCTTCTTCGTGGACCCTTTGTGGGTGGTTGCTTCTTCGTGGACCCTTCGTGCGTGGAGCCCTGTGTGGACTCGCGCAACCGTTACCCTTGGGTGGAGCCCTGTGTGGACTCGCGCAACCGTTACCCTTCGTGGGTTGAAGTCTCCATCAACGTGGATGTAGGATAGCACCACCTATCCGAACCACGGGAAAAACATCCGTGTCTCCAATTGCGTTTGAATTCTCCAAACCCTTCCCTTTACATTCTTGCAAGTTGCATGCTTTACTTTCCGCTGCCTATATACTCTTTGCATGCTTGCTTAAATTATGTGATGATTGCTTGACTTGTCCTAAAATAGCTAAAATCACCCAAGAACTAAAATTGGGAAAAGGTTAAGTTTTTATTTGGTCAAGTAGTCTAATCACCCCCCCTCTAGGCATACTTTCGATCCTACAGTGAGGATTTTCTTTACAGTTTAGCCCCTGTTCTTCAAACGATCACAACTTTTCGCTCGTTGATCCAAATCCAACGAAACAAATGCTCACTTCTTCTTTATGATCTCCTCTATCCAGTAGTCCAACTCAAACATGTTTTTGAAAAGTTTAAAATTTTAATTAGATCAGATTTGAATTCACACTTCGTTTGATCATAACTTGAGTTTCGTAGCTCCGTTTGAGTTGATTCTTTTTGCAAGTCGAAGCTCTTGACCTAAACATTCTAATAAGGCCAAATTCACATAATTTTGGTACTGTTAGAAATTGTTTTATGTTGCAAGAGTTATTTGCTTGGTTTTGATGTTTCTGAATCGTCTTCTTCGTTCTTTTTGATCTTTTGAGTGATTGCTTATGTGTGGTTACTATTGCTTGCTTACGATAGATTGACCGGAGTGTGACGAGTAGATCTATCAAGAGTTTTGAGTGCGAATCATCTTCATCAACATTGCAGGCAAGTTCACACTTTGATCATATCCCCTTCCATACCCTATTTTTTTGCATTAGATCAATCTTCACACATTGCATGATTAGGATCTAATTAAACTGTGGGATGGGAAGTAGATGAGGTAGTACCTATTACCTGTTTATTATCAAACCTTTGGGAGTTACTTCTACGTTGCTTATTATGCCATTCTATGCTAGTAGACGTGGATTGGGTTTTGAGAGTATCCATGACAGATGTGAGATTGTTAATTAATGGTTTACTTAAGGTGGCAACTTAAACACACATCTGGGTGGATTGAGGCACCTGGTTATTCTAGGATTGCCTGTATAGGCACCTGGGTAATCCAGGACTTGCCTGTTTTCTTTTGGACTGCCACCCAGGCTCAAAGGGATCATGAGATTTTTCAAACTAGAAACTTCCGTGTGCAGCCACAAGCCATTATGGGCTCTGGCATAGTTGATTAAGTCGTGCAAACTCTTACAGGGTAGACTAGCAGATGTAGGGGAAAGTAGGTGTACCGGTCTATCCATCGTAAGGTGCTAGCGCTTCTGAAAGACCGTGTCTCGGTCATCCGTTTCTCAAACACCATGTAGTGCGAGAAATCCAACGGAGGCGATCGAGTCTTGTGGGGAAAAGTGCGCAAACCTCTACAGAGTGTATAAACTAATCATGATTAGCCGTGTCCCCGGTTATGGACATCTTGAGTATCTAGTTCTTGGATTATCCTGTTGATCTCATCACGTTACTTTAAATTAATGTTGTTGGGTTAATGATGATGCTTAATTGGGATTGAGAATGCTGTCAACCATTCTCAATGTTCAACAACCACTATGATAGTTAAATAAAATTTATTCCTTTGCAGTAGGGAAAAATTGGCTTTACGCAAAAACCTTATAACCATATAGCTTTTCCACCAGCCAAATATGCATGTAGTGATAGTCTTTATTCATCATTCTCTATGGTGTGAATTTGCCAGTACATTCAATGTACTGACCCTCTGTGGCTGCAACGTCTCATGTTGCAGGATTATCTTACGACGAGTAAGTGATACGTTAGGGTTACGATTTCTACACTCAACTTTGCCATTGGTGTTGATGGGAATCCACAACCTTGTTACTTCCGCTATTTTGGATTTGAGGTAATAGTATTTACGTTACTTTTACATGTGATTTACCTCTGCTATAAATCCTCGAGTACTGTGTGTCAGCATACCGATCCAGGGATGACACTTAAGCACGGAGACTTGATCCATTCGGGTCAGGTCGCTACAAGATGGTATCAGAGCACATGTTGACTATAGGACGTGACCCTAGAAACTGGCAAGCCCATAGAAAAGATTTTTCTCTACAACTTTCCCTTTTAAAAAGATCTTTTACCTCTCTTCTCTTCTGAGCTTATTCAAAAATTCCCTTTAGTGAGACCATACCCCTTTCCCCTTTTTGACCACACGAAGATTCGACTGATGAGACCACTCCAAGAAGTACAAGATATCGGACAACTAAGACCACTTCGAAATGAAGAGTACTTTCCGTGCATCTGAATAATGGAAACTACAACGGTTGAAGACCGAAGACAAGTAGAATTTGAAGGCTCTGAAGAATTCCCAGATTTGTATGACCTAGGAAGGCTACCCTTATGGAACTTGGCAGACTATGGAAGTTGTCAATACCAGAGATCAAGGTGTATCAGAGAAAGACCAAGCATGGAGAGTTAAAAACCTCAAAGTTTTGTCAAGAAAACCCTAAGGCAGGGGATATCAATTATGGAAGATAGCTCATGGCAATGACAAGGGCAGAAACACGGTTATCCGTGATGTCATCACCGCTGATGCTATTGTAACCGTGCCGAGTTAAGGATGCATTTCATCAGAATGGATTTAATGGAAGAAGGCTGATGGAGCACCTATCATAAGATGAAGTTTTAGCCCTAGCCGGTGTATCACCAGGATCTGGAGTAGTACATCAAGAAGTTTAAAATGGAGCTCCAGGAAGTCGTATTAGACAAGGAAGTATTTCATGAGGAACTCAGGATCCTGAAGATGAGAGTAGCCAAGCTGGAGGAGCTACAACCTCGAGATACCGGAGAATTGTCAGGAACTGAAGGACAGTATGACCATGGTTCATGTGAAGGATGTTGAAACCAGAAGTTTGAAATGCAACTCCGGAATATTAAAGGATGTCATGAGAGATTTCACGTCAATAGAGGTTGATCTGGCAAAAGAACTTGAGAAAGACAAGCATGATCGGAAGAATCCATTGGAGGCATGAACAAGGCTTGAAGAATTTGGAGACGTTGAAGATTTATTGACCTTTAGAAGACCAAACCCCTGTTATATACCTACGTTAGATGAGACGTTTGTGAGCTGTCATTTGTTTGATGTTTTTCCCGACGGCCACAAATAAAATCTGTCTTTTCAAAACTTTTGTTTGTATTGTGTGTATCCCTCTCCCTCTCTCTTATCTTACCCCAAACCCACATGGACCCCATAGAGGATGAATGGAGATGAGCTTGTATTTTCTGGACCGATGAGTCAGTTGGAGACAGACCGATGGATTTAGAACATGGAAGATCACATGTAGAATAATCCTATATTTGGAAATGATATGACCCAGCATGCTCTTTAGTGCTTTGAAAGAGGTGCTGCTACTAGGTGGAGGATGTACCAAACCATGAATGGATGGCAAGGAGTAACCACTTGGAAAGAATTTAAGTTGACTTTGCCAAAGTCTCGGTTTGTGTCCCAGAAGTTGAAGCCTTATGGAAAGGATATGGAGAAACCTTGTGCATGCAAGATTTGTGGAGAAATCGGACACACCCATAAAGAACACAAGGATGAATGCCCTAATTGTGAAGGAAGTCACCCAGTTGAAGAATGCCCAACTAGGCAAATTACTTGTTTCTTGTGTGAAGGGACTACCCATTATCCTGCTCAGTGTCACATTTACCCCATGGGACAACGAACCATCCAGCAGAAGAAAGAAGTAAAGAAAGGAGCTCTTATGGAAATGTTAGAAGAACCCGTGATGAAGGAAGAGGTGGAGGACACACCCAAAGAAGAACTAAGTAAACCCTGCACCAAGTCTTGCTATTCATGTGGAGAAGGACACATCTCCCAAAATTGTTTGAATGGGGATCTAGTAGAATTCCCGACAGAGAAAGTAGAATATGACCCACAGGAAAGAGAAGCCATGATTGGCATGGAAAGGTCCAGGAAGAGAAGAAGATTGGATTCCAGGAAGGACCTAAGTCATATCACCTGTTACATGTGCAAGGATTCAGGGCACTACCTCAGCAGTTGCCCAAAAAGGAAGCCAAGGACCCAATGAGGCTATATAATCACAAGGAAACCTCGGGACTTGTCAGAAGTAATATGTTTTAGTTGTAGTGGAGCAGGGCACTTTGCCAGAGAATGCCCCAAGGAGAAGGAAACTTGTGATAGATAGTTGAGTTTGCAACAAAAGAAATGGAGTAGTAGAAGTGAGAACATTTTCTTTTATATTGAGGTGTTGAGTTGAGACATGTAATGGAGAAGCGAGAGATTGTAATCATTTGAGAATGAATAAAGTAGCATCGTTGGTACTGATATGGATTTTATGAGTTGTTACTCTATGAAGAAGGATTTTGACCACTTTTGAGGATAAGAGAAATATGGTCTATGGAAGATTTGTGCATTTTAAGGGTGGTAGTACCCTGTAATGGATTTCGGACAAAATGAATACGAGTTTTGTCTCAATATGTGTGATGCCCCAAGAGTATGTGGGATGAAGTTGGAGACCGTCAGTTGTTTGGACCAAATGTGATCAAGGAGTCAGAAGAGAATGTTAAGTTGATTCGAGATAGACTGAAGGTAGCTCAGTCCAGGCAGAAGAGTTATGTAGACTCAAAAACTCAAGGAGGTAGTCTATGAAATTGGAGACAGAGCATGTCTTCATGTGTTCCCTCTGTGAGGAGTTAAACGAATTGGAGTTAAGGTAAAGTTAGCCCCGAGATTTGTAGGACCATACCGAGTTTTGGAGCGTATGAGAGAAGTGGCCTACAAGTTGGAGTTACCCGAAGGACTGTCAGGAGTTCAGGATGTGTTTCACGGTTCCCAGTTGAAGAAGTGCCATGCAGAGATGGCCAATATTCCCGTGTAAGGACGCTTGACCGCGGAAAGGATAATGATGTTCCACGAAGTGGAATATGGACTCCATAAGTATAAGTTTTTATCTCGGTATGAGGGATATCCCACGAGGATGAAGAGATAAATTACTATTGGATATAAAGGAGGTATGATGTTGGAAATATCGATCAATGGAAACTCCATGACGTGTCTGAGTAATCATGTCCTAGTTTGGTGCCAATAGAAGGAAGAAGACAATACAATTGGATGGATTATAAGTATGCTAGGAAGCTGGAAGTTGGATGTTGGAATAACGATAAGTTGCCCGATGATAAGTTCAAGGACTACAAGTGATGAGGTGTGCCATAACCCACAGGCCCCAGGACCTGCCAAGAAGGAAGCACATTTTTGCTGAAGGAAAAACCCTGGAAGTGGATATACCTTTGTCGACAGACGATTTTATAGGAGTTTACGCAAAATCTGAGAGTTGTGAAGGAACGATAGATGTTTGTCTGGCTTGCAGAGTCAATGGATTATTCCGAACTTGGTTCGTCGACGAGAGAAATTCTGCAATGCTTGTGAGGATGACCGAGTGTTACAATGCGAGATTCGCTAAACCGTATACAAGGTAATGATTTGGGTGCGCGATGGATTGATCACCATACCGACTTACTCTTATTATTTGCCTTGCTATATGGGATGGTAAATCTGAGTGACTTACCTATAGTGGAGAGACGATGATCAAAACCTTGTTTAAGCCTTAGAATGGTATAGGTATTTTTCCCGTGTACAAGGCAGCTTTGCCAACCGTAGGTTATAAGGTGAGGATCACCCAGACCCATTTCCTACAGGAGAAACCACAAATTGTTGACCACCATGAGATATCGATAGTTGTTTAGTTTTGGCGCCAGACCCGTCAGCTAAGAAGACCCAATCTCGAAATAACCTTACCAAGAGGAAAGGACAGAAGAAATGAGGAAAAGGTTATGCCACTACCGGAAGAGCTCAGAGAAGGAATTTTCTCGAGGATCTGAGAAGACCGACCCTGTCAAGAATAAGGATGGAGTATATGAGTATTGATGGGACCGTAACGATGTTTCTAAGGGTGGTAGCACCCCAGACCCCGAAGACGATTGATGAATTTTGAGGAGACCCCCAAACCCTAACCTTTTTCTTGCTAGCCTCTCTGAATCTCGAGGATGAGATTCATTTTAAGGGTGGTAGGTTTGTAACATCCCAAAATTCTAAATTTTTGGAATGTTATAGTAAATAGATAGATTTGATTGATTGTTTGAAAGTGAGTGAATTCGAAACTTTTTGAAAGTTAAATGAGAGCGAATAAAAGGACTTTCCCAAACTTTCATATTTGCTTTCTGATCTCCATGAATTCAAATTCTTTTCAACACAAAACCCTAGAGAGAAGATGACATATGACTTCTTCCATTTAAAATGAAAAGGGTGTTTGAAAAATATTTGAATTCCATTGGGAAATATTTTCCAATTCATAAACTTCATGCAGCTCAATGATTTTCATGAGAGAAGATAAAAGGACTTCTTCAAATTATATGAAATATGAGTTGGGAGTTTCAAAGAATTAAATTCAAAGTTCTTTTGAATTTATTTTCAATTTGGAGTTATTTGAGTTTTATTCAAATTATTTTTCTCCAAAAATAAAATACATGGAAAATAGGGTAACATGATTCCCTACATTAGAAAATTGGAGAAAAATTTATTTGAAATCATTTTGGTATTTTAAAATGATTTTTTGTTGGATTTTAATAGACCAGTAGCACTCTTTGAATTATCTGAATTTGTGTGAATTTTATTTAACGCTAGGAAAATGTTCATCTCGTAGAAAATCTTTTTCTGAAAATTTTGATATATTATATGCCTATATAATATTTTATTTATTTTTGCTTTTATTATTTTATTTGTCTAGAAAACGTTTTATTAAAAAAAAAACTTTCCCCGACTGGGCCGGCCCAGCCCAGCGCCAGGCCACGGCCCAGCTCCTCCTTCCCCATGCTCGGGACGAAGTCCCGAGCCAGTACGCGCCGCCGCCGTCCCATGGCCGTACTCCACGCCGCCCTTGCCCCTCCTCCAAGGCGTCGCCTCCCCCTTCTCCCCTATAAATGCACCGGACCCGCCGCCCGCTCCTCCTTCCTGCCGCGCTGCCGCCCGTCCCGCATCATGCCGCCGCCGCCGATGCATCTC
>NC_057797.1:205189247-205231736 GCF_018294505.1 Triticum aestivum
CTCGCGAGTGCCGCACCCTGCCGGAGCCACCGCGCCGCCGTCCCGTCGCCGGAGTTGCTGCCCGCCGTCGCAGGGGATCGCCAGAACACCGCCGTTGCTGGAACCGCCCGCCGGCCGATCCACCACCCGACCCGCCGGTTTCTCCCAGTCCGGTATAAAAAAATCGTCCCCGGTTCGCCGGTTTTCTTAGGTTTAGGTTTTCTTCGGTTTTGTTTAAGAACCTGTTTTTTTATTTTTAGTTTAGTTACTTAGCAAACGTTCATCAGATTAGATTCGGTAGCAAACGATTTTCGTTCTGTAAGTTTCTGTAGCGAGCGTTCGCTCGATAGATTTTTCCTTTTTCTTATTAATTTTGGCCAGGGACCTATATGTGAGGATTTTCCTTACAGTTTAGCCCCTGTTCTTCAAACGATCACAACTTTTTGCTCGTTGATCCAAATCCAACGAAACCAACGCTCACTTCTTCGTTATGATCTCCTCTATCCAGTAGTCCAACTCAAACATGTTTTTGAAAAGTTTAACATTTTAATTAGATCAGATTTGAATTCAAACTTCGTTTGATCATAACTTGAGTTTCGTAGCTCCGTTTGAGTTGATTCTTTTTGCAAATCGAAGCTCTTGACCTAAACATTCTAATAAGGCCAAATTCACATAATTTTGGTACTGTTAGAAATGGTTTTATGTTGCAAGAGTTATTTGCTTGGTTTTGATGTTTCTGAATCATCTTCTTCGTTCTTTTTGATCTTTTGAGTGATTGCTTATGTGTGGTTACTATTGCTTGCTTACGATAGATTGACCGGAGTGTGACGAGTAGATCTATCAAGAGTTTTGAGTGCGAATCATCTTCATCAACATTGCAGGCAAGTTCACACTTTGATCATATCCCCTTCCATACCCAGTTTTTTTTTGCATTAGATCAATCTTCACACATTGCATGATTAGGATCTAATTAAACTGTGGGATGGGAAGTAGATGAGGTAGTACCTATTACCTGTTTATTATCAAACCTTTGGGAGTTACTTCTACGTTGCTTATTATGCCATGCTATGCTAGTAGACGTGGATTGGGTTTTGAGAGTATCCATGACAGATGTGAGATTGTTAATTAATGGTTTACTTAAGGTGGCAACTTAAACACACATCTGGGTGGATTGAGGCACCTGGTTATTCTAGGATTGCCTGTATAGGCACCTGGGTAATCCAGGATTTGCCTGTTTTCTTTTGGACCGCCACCCAGGCTCAAAGGGATCATGAGATTTTTCAAACTAGAAACTTCCGTGTGCAGCCACAAGCCATTATGGGCTCTGGCATAGTTGATTAAGTCGTGCAAACTCTTACAGGGTAGACTAGCAGATGTAGGGGAAAGTAGGTGTACCGGTCTATCCATCGTAAGGTGCTAGCGCTTCTGAAAGACCGTGTCTCGGTCATCCGTTTCTCAAACACCATGTAGTGCGAGAAATCCAACGGAGGCGATCGAGTCTTGTGGGGAAAAGTGCGCAAACCTCTACAGAGTGTATAAACTAATCATGATTAGCCGTGTCCCCGGTTATGGACATCTTGAGTATCTAGTTCTTGGATTATCCTGTTGATCTCATCACGTTACTTTAAATTAATGTTGTTGGGTTAATGATGATGCTTAATTGGGATTGAGAATGCTGTCAAGCATTCTCAATGTTCAACAACCACTATGATAGTTAAATAAAATTTATTCCTTTGCAGTAGGGAAAAATTGGCTTTACGCAAAAATCTTATAACCATAGAGCTTTTCCACCAGCCAAATATGCATGTAGTGATAGTATTTATTCATCATTCTCTATGGTGTGAATTTGCCAGTACATTCAATGTACTGACCCTCTGTGGCTGCAACGTCTCATGTTGCAGGATTATCTTACGACGAGTAAGTGATACGTTAGGGTTACGATTTCTACACTCAACTTTGCCGTTGGTGTTGATGGGAATCCACAACCTTGTTACTTCCGCTATTTTGGATTTGAGGTAATAGTATTTACGTTACTTTTACATGTGATTTACCTCTGCTATAAATCCTCGAGTACTGTGTGTGTCAGCATACCGATCCAGGGATGACACTTAAGCACGGAGACTTGATCCATTCGGGTCAGGTCGCTACAAGTCATCATCGGTGAACATCTTCATGTTGATCGTATCCACTATATGACTCATGTTCGACCTTTCGGTCTTCCGTGTTCCGAGGCCATGTCTGTACATGCTAGGCTCGTCAAGTTAACCTAAGTGTATTGCGTGTGTAAATCTGGCTTACACCCGTTGTATGCGAACGTTAGAACCTATCACACCCGATCATCACGTGATGCTTCGGAACAACGGACCTTAGCAACGGTGCACAGTTAGGGGGAAGACTTTCTTGAAATTATTGCGAGGGATCATCTTATTTATGCTACCGTCGTTCTAAGCAAATAAGATGTAAACATGACAAACATCACATGCAAATCATAAAGTGACATGATATGGCCAATATCATCTTGTGCCTTTGATCTCCATCTTCGAGGCACGACATGGACACCATCATCACCGACACGACACCATGATATCCATCATCATGATCTCCATCATCGTGTCTTCATGAAGTTGCCTCGCCAACTATTACTTCTACTACTATGGCTAACGGTTAGCAATAAAGTAAAGTAATTACATGGCGTTTTCATTGACATGCAGGTCATAAATAAATTAAGACAACTCCTATGGCTCCTGCCGGTTGTCATACTCATCGACATGCAAGTCATGATTCCTATTACAAGAACATGATCAATCTCATACATCACATATATCATTCATCACATCCTTTTGGCCATATCACATCACATAGCATACCCTATAAAAACAAGTTAGACGTTGCATGTTTTACGTGGTTGCTATGGGTTTCTAGCAAGAACGTTTCTTACCTACACAAAACCACAACGGTGATATGCCAATTGCTATTTACCCTTCATAAGGACCCTTTTCATCGAATCTGATCCGACTAAAATGGGAGAGACAGACACCCGCCAGCCACCTTATGCATCAAGTGCATGTCAGTCGGTGGAACCTATCTCACGTAAGTGTACGTGTAAGGTCGGTCCGGGCCGCTTCATCCCACAATGCCACCGAATCAAGATAAGACTAGTAACGGCAAGAAAATTGAACAAATCATCGCCCACAACTACTTTGTGTTCTACTTGTGCATAGAATCTATGCATAGACCTAGCTCATGATGCCACTGTTGGGGATCATACCAGAAATTTAAATTTTTCTACGCATCACCAAGATCAATCTATGGAGTAATCTAGCAACGAGGGGAAGGGGAGTGCATCTACATACCCTTGTAGATTGCTAAGCGGAAGCATTACTAGAACGCGGATGAGGTAGTCGTACTCGTAGCGATTCAAATCGCGGTCAATTCCGATCTAAGCGCCGAACAACGGCGCCTCCGCGTTCAACACACGTGCAGCCCGGTGATGTCTCCCATGCCTTGATCTAGCAAGGAGAGAGGGAGAGTGACGGTGTCCTGGACTAGGGGGTACTCACCACGTCGTCTCCCGATCTATTAGATTGGGCCGAGGACCCCCGTGGCCGTATACTCATGGGCCAGTTCGGACGGCTACCGCATACAAGGAAGATTCCACAAGACTTGGCGATCAAGACAAGGACTTCTCCCCACCGGCGTATTCGTCTAGGACTCTTGTTATCCTAGGCCTCAGGTGCATTATATAAACCGAGGCCAGGCTAGTCGATAGATATACAATATATACAACAATCATACCATAGGCTAGCTTCTAGGGTTTAGCCTCCTTGATCTCGTGGTAGATCTACTCTTGTACTACCCATATCATCAATATTAATCGAGCAGGACGTAGGGTTTTACCTCCATCAAGAGGGCCCGAACCTGGTTAAAACATTGTGTCCCTTGTCTCCTATTACCATCCACCTAGACGCACAGTTCGGGACCCCCTACCCGAGATCCGCCGGTTTTGACACCGACATTGGTGCTTTCATTGAGAGTTCCGCTGTGTGATCGACAAAAGGATCGATGGCTCGCCTGCAGATCAACTGCGACTTCGACATCTTCGTCACCAGCTCGACTGGTCACCTTGGTTCGACCAAGAATTGCGCCCCGTGTTCGGATCACCATGTCCGGACGAGGGCCTTCATCAAACATCAACTCCGATCTCTATCAAAATCACGGAGGAATCATCTATGGAGCTCGGGGGCTCAACGTCAACATTGCCCTCAAGTGACCGTGCTGTTTTTCTGGACAGCAAACTCGTATCTGCCACCACCACCTCCTTGAGTATCGCTTTGACAATCACTTTCGTGGAATTGTGCGGAATTGAGTCTACAACAACCCTGGAAAATTTCGTCGAGTTCCGATGGAGGAATCTCTGGCAATCCACGATATACCGGAGCCCTGTCAAATCTGGACGGGAATTTGGATGAGTTTAGGGCGTGGTGTCCAGCTTCTAGCTCAGACGTCCTTTGGAAGTTCCAACCGTTGATCGGCTGCGGAATTCCTATATCTACCACCTCTCAAAATTTCGGCTCGATTCAACTGTTCAAACTCCGGGAACCTTTCGATTAGTGCATCACTTTTCGGATCTATTTTCTGCGTGAAAACGAATCCGACCCGAGTTCATCTTTTTTATTAATAGGATTTCGGACATCCCTTTTGAAGGAAGTTTTGTATGGGGTATTGTGTTTTGTTCCCGAACACATCCCACTAACTGCAAGATATTTTGAACATGATCTTCAACATCATGCTGGTGTCAAACCAGTCCGGCAATATTACTCCACGGCTGCCGACCTGCGCTAGACACGGCGTCACTTTGTTGAGCCGAGCTCAACTTCTTCGGATCATCATCTCGGCAAGCCGAACAAGAGTCCGGCATCGCGAAGGATAAATCATCACCAACATCGCCGCCCCATGGATTACACGGAGCGGGCATACCGGCATCGCCGCACGGCCGCTTCATCAGGCCGGCATCGACCACGTCATGACCTGCATCGACAGGGCTGCACTATTGCTTCTTCAAGCTGGTGTCCATCACGCCGACCTACTTCGACTCATCGGCTGACATCGAGGCTTCGACATCTCGGCTGGACCGGGGGCTTCGCCATCTCTTCATCAACCTACTCCGGACACTTCGGCGTCACTAGCCGACCAGCTCCGTCACGTTAGCTGGGCCGAGGGCTTTGCCTCGGCGAGTCAACCTTTACCAGCATTGCCATGCCGTTGTTTTATCGCCCATCAGGCAATAGGTGTGCAGAGCGGGTCCCAATTTTAGGAATCACCTTCCTTCGGATTGCTACAACAAATAAACTAGGTGCTATTAATCCTAGTATTTTTTGCTTGTTTGGGTTCATTTTTCCCAAGGAATTATTACTCTGGTTTGTCCGTCATATGTACACAGGTCTATCAAATGGTGGCCGCATTAACGACAGTCGCATGGTGGTTCGGTCAGTTTCCGTACATAGTCCGGCGAACGCTGCACTCGGAGCTCGGACCGACCTGCGAATTCAGGCTTTGCCACGCCTTTACCGCATCACGCCGACGCCCTGCATCGACTTGACTTCGGCGCCAGGCCATATTTCTTTTATTATTCACTTTGCATAAATTATTTATTATGCAACGATTTTTTTAATTATCATTATTACTATTATCTCCGGTTTGCACTATTTTTTGTGCACAGGAAAATGATCCGGGGACTTCGGCGTCACTCTGCCGGTCTGCATTGATCGTGCTATGTCACCACTTCGGCGTGTCAAGCTCTCCGCTCCGCCACCTCGGGACCGGCTTGAGGGATGGAACCTTGCCCCGCATCAAGCTCGGACCGCGTCATCAATACCGAACACATTAACTAGCTAAGTCGCTTTCATGCTCAAAGCTTTAATTTCTAACTTGCGTTCGGTTCGACCAAGCATTATACTTTTTTGGAAAAAAGTTGCTTCTAAAAAATTTCCTTGTCCAAACTTTGTTTGTGACGCATAAATTCAAATACCCCGTTTACTTGGGGGCTTCCTTTATGAAGCTTTTCCTGCTGCATATGATTATAATTGTACGGCTTCGTTCCTTGTTTGTGTATTACGCCACAATATGCACCATATTGACTTAAGTGATTTGCAACCTGGGTTGCCTCGCTCCTGTGTTTACCCCTACGTTCCCGATTGTTCGGCTAGGGAGTAAAGGGAGCACCTCTGCGATTGTCACGATCGGGTCACCCGAGCCGGACCTCAGACTGGGTGAAGCCGAAAGCTAGCGCTCTTATAGTTATTCAATGATGGTCGACACACAACGGAACTCATGAGTACAAAAAATCTATTGCACAAGTCTCATAATAACAATGAGCACTGAAGAAAGGTATCGGTGGGGGTACTATTTTCTTCGAAGATGCTTCTTACTCTTCGCAGTAATATAGCATAAGTTCCCTGAGCACGCTTTGTCTGTTACAGCCTTATGGCCTGATTGCATGGTTATTGGAAACACCGTCGATATTCTCGACCGATGGAGTACATAACACTTTTCGGTCCTTAACCGAAGAGGGAGAAGCCGACGGTCGGTTAAGACGCGTTTAAAGTTCGGTTGAACATAGATATGATATAAGTACTTCGGTACATGCAATCATTCTTCTACCCAAGTCACTTGGGGACTCTTAAGTTTATTTGAGCCGTTTTATAATAAGTGTTCTTCTTCTCAGTCGTTGCAAAGTTCTATTATTATTATTATTATTATTATTATTATTATTATTATTATTATTATTATTATTTATCACTCCTTTTTTCGACGCGAGTGTGCGGTCACTAGCCGGGGAGCCTAATTTCTCTCTCAAAGCCGCTAGAGTTTAGTTTGCTAAACTGGCCTAATGAGAAGTACTCCGCCCTCGGGATAGGAGGTTGAAGCCGTAGGCTGACCCGCTCGAAGTCTTGAGATAGGATGTGTCATGTTAAAGGACGACAGAAGCACTTCCCTTTTCTAAGACCAATTTTCGGATTGGCACCGAACACTTGATCTTGTTCGGACGTCATGTTTTTACTGACGTTTCTTGGTTTTCCAAGCTTTTTGGCACTTTTAAACTATCTGTGCTTTTCCAGCATTAGTCTCGCAGTGCAACGCCAGACACCTTTAGGGATTCGGCAAAAACATTCTCAGATATTGCTATATATGCATCGGTTTCGAATTGTGTCTTCGGTCAATAGTTGGGTTGCCCGGCTCCTGCACTTGCTTCCTACGTTCCGTTTTGTTCGGCTAGGTGTGCAAAGGGAGAACCACTACGATTGTGCTTCCAGCTCACATGGTTAAGCACCTTAGTGGAGAAAGCCGAAAACTGACTGTCACAATAAGCGTAAACTGGTCAGCGATCCGATGACTATGACGGGCCATTCATAACATTGGCCGAAGTGTTTACGGCTTGACCTCGACTATCGCCGAACACTACCGGGGGCTATTAACTGGCCTCCCAAACTAAATCCTCGATATTTTGCTCTTACATTCGAGCTGAGGTTTCATGATCATGCTTAGCATGACAACCCAAAGAAAGGAACCGATAGCGGGACTATTTTCTTTGGAATACATTTCTTTTGTTAAACAGTAATATAACATATCTCTCTGCGTACCTTTGTTTATAAAACCGCGTGGCCAGATTGCCTTGTTTGTCGTAAATCTTTGCCCTCATAAAGGCTTTATAAAGTAGGACAAACACTCCTCGGCTACTGGCCAAGGAGGTGGCAGCCGATGGCCGGTCAACAAAGTTTTGTACAATGCGGATCCGAGCATTAATGACGTAAAGTACTTGGATACATAGAGTCATTACACATAATTTGTGATTTTACTATGGATATTGATCCTTAATTTGGCCACCCGTGCCCGCATTAAGGCTCGGGGGCTACTGGGCTTCGGGCTTATTATTAACAAATATTAAAGGGGCACATCGATCCCCTGATCTGGTGTTGCCACCCGACCAGTGTCTCGGGGGCTACTGCATTGCTTGTCCAATGCAGAAAATTTTATGTGCAATATAGTTTCCGAGGAGATTTTGATCCTCAGGTTGGTCGGCCGCACCCAACCTGAGTCTTGAGGACTGAGCACGCCGCTTTTGTGTCCCGAAGTATTCTGCCGAGCTAGGACTTGATCCTCAGGCCGATTTTGCAAATCAACCTGAGTCCCAGCGGCTACTGGGATCAGCGGTCTTATGTCATCCTTCATGTGCATCTCGGGTTTTAGACTGATACACACCTTGAGGGCTACTGGCTATATATCTCGGCAGAGAATAAATTGCACCAATAAAAAATATTGACAAAAAATCGGCCCATAGTCGGGGTGGTGCACCACCTCGGAAGCAGTCCGGCATAAAGCTCGGGCGCTAGTGGCTGGCTCCATAGAGGGCATTTCCGGCATTAAGCTCGGCTAAACTCCTTCAACTTTTTTGAACCAAGGTGATATGACACCTCGGATATAGTCCGGCATTGGAGCCTGGACACAGTCCGGCGTTGGAGCTCGGATACATAGTCCGGCGTTGGAGCTCGGATATATTCCGGCGCTAGAGCTGGGAAGTGGTCCGGCGTTGGTGCTCGGCTGCAAAAGATACCTCGAATGCAGTCCGGCGTTGGAGCTCGGACGCAAGAGGACCCTGCTTCCCGGGAACAACTTCAAACCCGAGGTGTGGCATAAAAATAAACAAGGCATTGATAAAGGCCGGAAACTTAAAGGGGCTCCTCGAATACCCAACGTGTAAACTCGTCGAAATGCATTTCGGCGATCCTCAAGATCGAAGATAAAGAAGATTTGTTGAACCAGTTTTCAAGACCGGCAACCGAAGATGAAGAACAGTTCGGAAGAATAGAGGAGCGTCCCTAACTTGAAGACCGGTTCAGGTGGCTACTGACGGTGTCCTGGACTAGGGGGTACTCACCACGTCGTCTCCCGATCTATTAGATTGGGCCGAGGACCCCCGTGGCCGTATACTCATGGGCCAGTTCGGACGGCTACCGCATACAAGGAAGATTCCACAAGACTTGGCGATCAAGACAAGGACTTCTCCCCATCGGCGTATTCGGCTAGGACTCTTGTTATCCTAGGCCTCCGGTGCATTATATAAACCGAGGCCAGGCTAGTCGATAGATATACAATATATACAACAATCATACCATAGGCTAGCTTCTAGGGTTTAGCCTCCTTGATCTCGTGGTAGATCTACTCTTGTACTACCCGTATCATCAATATTAATCGAGCAGGACGTAGGGTTTTACCTCCATCAAGAGGGCCCGAACCTGGTTAAAACATTGTGTCCCTTGTCTCCTATTACCATCCACCTAGACGCACAGTTCGGGACCCCCTACCCGAGATCCGCCGGTTTTGACACCGACATTGGTGCTTTCATTGAGAGTTCCGCTGTGTGATCGACAAAAGGATCGATGGCTCGCCTGCAGATCAACTGCGACTTCGACATCTTCGTCACCAGCTCGACTGGTCACCTTGGTTCGACCAAGAATTGCGCCCCGTGTTCGGATCACCATGTCCGGACGAGGGCCTTCATCAAACATCAACTCCGATCTCTATCAAAATCACGGAGGAATCATCTATGGAGCTCGGGGGCTCAACGTCAACATTGCCCTCAAGTGACCGTGCTGTTTTTCTGGACAGCAAACTCGTATCTGCCACCACCACCTCCTTGAGTATCGCTTTGACAATCACTTTCGTGGAATTGTGCGGAATTGAGTCTACAACAACCCTGGAAAATTTCGTCGAGTTCCGATGGAGGAATCTCTGGCAATCCACGATATACCGGAGCCCTGTCAAATCTGGACGGGAATTTGGATGAGTTTAGGGCGTGGTGTCCAGCTTCTAGCTCGGACGTCCTTTGGAAGTTCCAACCGTTGATCGGCTGCGGAATTCCTATATCTACCACCTCTCAAAATTTCGGCTCGATTCAACTGTTCAAACTCCGGGAACCTTTCGATTAGTGCATCACTTTTCGGATCTATTTTCTGCGTGAAAACGAATCCGACCCGAGTTCATCTTTTTTATTAATAGGATTTCGGACATCCCTTTTGAAGGAAGTTTTGTATGGGGTATTGTGTTTTGTTCCCGAACACATCCCACTAACTGCAAGATATTTTGAACATGATCTTCAACATCATGCTGGTGTCAAACCAGTCCGGCAATATTACTCCACGGCTGCCGACCTGCGCTAGACACGGCGTCACTTTGTTGAGCCGAGCTCAACTTCTTCGGATCATCATCTCGGCAAGCCGAACAAGAGTCCGGCATCGCGAAGGATAAATCATCACCAACATCGCCGCCCCATGGATTACACGGAGCGGGCATACCGGCATCGCCGCACGGTCGCTTCATCAGGCCGGCATCGACCACGTCATGACCTGCATCGACAGGGCTGCACTATTGCTTCTTCAAGCTGGTGTCCATCACGCCGACCTACTTCGACTCATCGGCTGACATCGAGGCTTCGACATCTCGGCTGGACCGGGGGCTTCGCCATCTCTTCATCAACCTACTCCGGACACTTCGGCATCACTAGCCGACCAGCTCCGTCATGTTAGCTGGGCCGAGGGCTTTGCCTCGGCGAGTCAACCTTTACCAGCATTGCCATGCCGTTGTTTTATCGCCCATCAGGCAATAGGTGTGCAGAGCGGGTCCCAATTTTAGGAATCACCTTCCTTAGGATTGCTACAACAAATAAACTAGGTGCTATTAACGGTGATATGCCAATTGCTATTTACCCTTCATAAGGACCCTTTTCATCGAATCTGATCCGACTAAAATGGGAGAGACAGACACCCGCCAGCCACCTTATGCATCAAGTGCATGTCAGTCGGTGGAACCTATCTCACGTAAGTGTACGTGTAAGGTCGGTCCGGGCCGCTTCATCCCACAATGCCACCGAATCAAGATAAGACTAGTAACGGCAAGAAAATTGAACAAATCATCGCCCACAACTACTTTGTGTTCTACTTGTGCATAGAATCTATGCATAGACCTAGCTCATGATGCCACTGTTGGGGATCGTAGCAGAAATTTAAATTTTTCTACGCATCACCAAGATCAATCTATGGAGTAATCTAGCAACGAGGGGAAGGGGAGTGCATCTACATACCCTTGTAGATTGCTAAGCGGAAGCGTTACTAGAACGCGGATGAGGTAGTCGTACTCGTAGCGATTCAGATCGCGGTCGATTCCGATCTAAGCGCCGAACAACGGCGCCTCCGCGTTCAACACACGTGCAGCCCGGTGACGTCTCCCATGCCTTGATCTAGCAAGGAGAGAGGGAGAGTGACGGTGTCCTGGACTAGGGGGTACTCACCACGTCGTCTCCCGATCTATTAGATTGGGCCGAGGACCCCCGTGGCCGTATACTCATGGGCCAGTTCGGACGGCTACCGCATACAAGGAAGATTCCACAAGACTTGGCGATCAAGACAAGGACTTCTCCCCACCGGCGTATTCGTCTAGGACTCTTGTTATCCTAGGCCTCCGGTGCATTATATAAACCGAGGCCAGGCTAGTCGATAGATATACAATATATACAACAATCATACCATAGGCTAGCTTCTAGGGTTTAGCCTCCTTGATCTCGTGGTAGATCTACTCTTGTACTACCCATATCATCAATATTAATCGAGCAGGACGTAGGGTTTTACCTCCATCAAGAGGGCCCGAACCTGGGTAAAACATTGTGTCCCTTGTCCCTTGTCTCCTGTTACCATCCGCCTAGACGCACAGTTCGGGACCCCCTACCCAAGATCCGCCGGTTTTGACACCAACAAAGAGGTTGGGGAAGGCTCCGTCCAGCTGTAGCACGACGGCGTGGTGGTGGTGGAGGAGCGCGGTACTCCAGCAGGGCTTCGCCAAGCACTATGAGAGACGAGGAGGGAGAGAGGTAGGGCTGCGCCTTGGGAGAGAGAGACTCGTGTCGTCTGCAGCCCCCAAACCTCCACTATATGTAGGGGTAAGGGCAAGGGGAGGCGCCCTAGGGTTTCCCCTAGGGGGGGGGCGGCCAGGGCAGATGGGATCTCCCCCTTGGGTGACTTGGCCCCCAAGCCAGGAGGTGGGAACCCTAGATGGGGCGCCCCAAACCCCCTGGTCACGTGGGAATAGGTGAGGGGGGCACAGCCCCTTAGTGGGCTGGTTTGCCCCCTTCCCTTGGCCCATGAAGCCCCCCAACACTTGTCGGGGCTCCCGAAACACCTTTCGGTCATGCCGATCATCACCCGGTACCTCCAGAACACTTCCGGACTCCAAAACCCTTCGTCCAATATATCAATCTTCACCTCCGAACCATTCCGGAACTCCTCGTGACATCCGGGATCTCATCCGGGACTCCGAACAACATTCGGTAACCGCGTACATAGTTTCCCTATAACCCTAGCATCATCGAACCTTAAGTGTGTAGACCCTACGAGCTCGGGAATAATGCAGACATGACCGAGACATCTCTCTGGTCAATAACCAACAACAGGATCTGGATACCCATGTTGGCTCCCACATGTTTCACAATGATCTCATCGGATGAACCACGATGTCAAGGATTCAGTCAATCCCGTATACAATTCCCTTTGTCTATCAGTATGTTACTTGACCGAGATTCGATCGTCGGTATCCCAATACCTCGTTCAATCTCGTTACCGCCAAGTCTCTTTACTCGTTCCGTAATGCATGATCCCGTGGCTAACTCATTATTCACATTGAGCTCATTATGATGATGCATTACCGAGTGGGCCCAGAGATACCTCTCCGTCACACGGAGTGACAAATCCCAGTCTCGATTTGTGCCAACCCAACAGACACTTTCAGAGATACCTGTAGTGCACCTTTATAGCCACCCAGTTACGTTGTGATGTTTGGTACACCTAAAGCATTCCTACGGTATCCGGGAGTTGCACAATCTCATGGTCTAAGGAAATGATACTTGACATTAGAAAAGCTTTAGCAGATGAACTATACGATCTTGTGCTAGGCTTAGGATTGGGTCTTGTCCATCACATCATTCTCCTAATGATGTGATCCCGTTATCAATGACATCCAATGTCCATGGTCAGGAAACCATGACCATCTATTGATCAACGAGCTAGTCAACTAGAGGCTTACTAGGGACATGTTGTGGTCTATGTATTCACACATGTATTACGGTTTCCGGTTAATACAATTATAGCATGAACAATAGACAATTATCACGAACAAGGAAATACAATAATAACCATTTTATTATTGCCTCTAGGGCATATTTCCAACAATTGTAATTTTTGAGTTGTAAATAAATAGAAGTGTGATGATCATCATTATTAGAGCATTGTCCCGTGTGAGGAAAAAAGAATAAAAAAAGAGAAGGCCCAAAAAAGAGAAAAAAAGAGAGAAGGGGCAATGTTACTATCCCTTTTCCACACTTGTGCTTCAAAGTAGCACCATGATCTTCATGATGGAGAGTCTCTTATTTTGTCACTTTCATTTACTAGTGGGAATTTTCATTATAGAACTTGGCTTGTATATTCCAACAATGGGCTTCCTCAAAATGCCCTAGGTCTTCGTGAGCAAGCAAGTTGGATGCACACCCACTTAGTTTCTTTTGTTGAGCTTTCATGCATTTATAGCTCTAGTGCATCCGTTGCATGGCAATCCCTACTCCTCGCATTGACATCAATTGATGGGCATCTCCATAGCACGTTGATTAGCCACGTCGATGTGAGACTTGCTCCTTTTTTGTCTTCTCCACAAAACCTCCATCATCATATTCTATTCCACCTATAGTGCTATGTCCATGGCTCGCGCTCATGTATTGCGTGAAAGTTGAATAAGTTTGAGAATACGAAACTATGAAACAATTGCTTGGGTTGTCATCGGGGTTGTGCATGATGGGAGCGTTTTGTGTGACGAAAATGAAGCATGGCCAAACTATATGATTTTGTAGGGATGAGCTTTCTTTGGCTATGTTATTTTGAGAAGACATAATTGCTTGGTTAGTATGCTTGAAGTATTATTATTTTTATGTCAATATTAAAGTTTTGTCTTGAATCTTTTGGATCTGAATATTCATGCCACAATAAAGAAAATTACATTGAAAATTATGTTAGGAAGCATTTCACATAAAAAATTCTGTTTTTATCATTTACCTACTCGAGGACGAGCAGGAATTAAGCTTGGGGATGCTGATACGTCTCCAACGTATCTATAATTTTTAATTGTTCCATGATATTATTTTATCTGTTTTGGATGTTTAATGGGCTTCAATATGCACTTTTATATTATTTTTGGGACTAACCTATTAACCGGAGGCCCAGTGCCAGTTTCTGTTTTTTTGCCTATTTCAGTGTTTCGCAGAAAAGGAATATCAAACGGAACGAAACCTTTGTGAGGATCTTTCTTGGAAAAAACGTCATCCAGGAGACTTGGAGTGGAAGTCAGAGACACAATGAGGCGGCCATGAGGCAGGAGGGCGCGCCCAGGGGGGTAGGCGTGCCCCCACCCTTGTGGGCCCCTCGTAGCTCCACTGAAGTACTTCTTTCGCCTATATATACTCTTATACCCTAAAAACATCCAGGAGAGCCATGAAACCACTTTTCCACTGCCGCAACCTTCTGTACCCGTGAGATCCCATCTGGGGACCTTTTCCGGTGATCTGCCGGAGCGTGAATCGATCACGGAGGCTTCTACATCAACACCATAGCCTCTTCGATGATGTGTGAGTAGTTTACCACAGACCTTCGGGTCCATAGTTATTAGCTAGATGGCTTATTCTCTCTCTTTGGTTTCAATACAAAGTTCTCCTTGATGTTCTTGGAGATCTATTCGATGTAATATTCTTTTGTGGTGTGTTTGCTGAGATCCGATGAATTGTGGATTTATGATCAAGTTTATCTATGAATAATATTTGGTTCTTCTCTGAATTCTTATATGCATGATTTGATATCTTTGCAAGTCTCTTCGAATTATCGGTATAGTTTGGCCTACTAGATTGATCTTCCTTGCAATGGTAGAAGTGCTTAGCTTTGGGTTCAATCTTGCGGTGACCTTTCCCAGTGATAGTAGGGGCAACAAGGCACGTATTGTATTGTTGCCATCGAGGATAAAAAGATGGGGTTTATATCATATTGCTTGAGTTTATCACTATACATCATGTCATATTGCCTAAAGCATTACTCTGTTCTTATGAACTTAATACTCTAGATGCATGCTGGATAGCGGTCGATGTGTGGAGTAATAGTAGTAGATGCAGAATCGTTTTGGTCTACTTAACACGGACATGAGGCCTATGTTCATGATCATGCCTAGATATTCTCATAACTATGCACTTTTCTATGAATTGCTCGGCAGTAATTTGTTCACCCACCGTAATACATGCTACCATGAGAGAAGCCACTAGTGAAACCTATGGCCCCTGGGTCTATTTTATATCATATAAGTTTCCGATCTACAATTCTAGTTTACTATTTATTTTATTTTGCAATCTTTACTTTTCAATCTATACAACAAAAATACCAAAAATATTTATCTTATTATCTTTATCAGATCTCACTTTTGCAAGTGGCCGTGAAGGGATTGACAACCCCTTTATCGCATTGGTTGCAAGGTTCTTGATTGTTTGTGCAGTTAGTAAGCGACTTGCGTGTAATCTCCTACTGGATTGATATGTTGGTTCTCAAAAACTGAGGGAAATACTTATGCTACTTTGCTGCATCACCCTTTCCTCTTCAAGGGAAAACCAACGCATGCTCAAGAGGTAGCAGGGGGGGCCTGGAACCCCTTCCGGTGACCCGATAAGTACCCGATACACCCCGAAACACTTTCGGTGTCCGAATACCATCGTCCTATATATCAATCTTTACCTCTCGACCATTTCGAGACTCGCCGTCATATTCGTGATCTCATCCGGGACTCCGAACAACATTCGGTCACCAATTCACGTAACTCATATAATACTATATCATCATCGAACGTTAAGCGTGCGGACCTACGGGTTCCAGAACTATGTAGACATGACCGAGACACCTCTCCGGCCAATAACCAATAGCAGAACCTGGATGCCCCTATTGGCTCCTACATATTCTATGAAGATCTTTATCAGTCGAACCGTTATGACAACATACGTAATTCCCTTTGTCCATCGGTATGTTACTTGCCTGAGATTCGATCGTCGGTATCTTCATACCTAGTTCAATCTCGTTACCGACAAGTCTCTTTACCTGTTCTATAATACATCACCGCATGACCAACTCCTTAGTCATTTTCTTGCAAGCTTATGATGTGTATCACCGAGAGGGCCCAGAGATACCTCTCCGAAATTCGGAGTGACACATCCTAATCTCGATCTATGCCAACTCAACAAACACCTTCCGAGATACCTGTAGAGCATCTTTATAATCGCCCAGTTACGTTGTGATATTTGATAGCACACAAGGTATTCCTCCGGTATCTGGGAGTTGCATAATCTCATAGTCGAAGGAATATGTATTTGACATGAAGAAAGCAATAGCAATAAAACTGAATGATCATTATGCTAAGCTAACGGCTGGGTCTTGTCCATCCCATCATTATTCTAATGATGTTATCCCATTATCAAATGAAAACACATGTCTATGGTTAGGAAACCTTAACCATCTTTGATCAATGAGCTAGTCTAGTAGAGGCTTACTAGGGACACGGTATTTGTTTATGTATTCACGCATGTATTAAGTTTCTGATCAATACAATTCTAACATGAATAATAAACCTTTATCATGATTTAGGAAATATAATAATAACCATTTTATTATTGCCTCTAGGGCATATTTCCATCATTCTCCCACTTGCACTAGAGTAAATAATCTAGTTCACATTGCCATGTGATTAACATCCATAGTTCATATCGCTATGTGAGCAATACTCAAAGAGTTTACTAAAGTCAATAATCTAGTTCACATTGCCATGTGATTAACACCCGATGAGTACTAAGGTGTGATCATGTTTTGCTTGTGAGAGAAGTTTAGTCAACGGGTCTGTCACATTCAGACCCGTATGTATTTTGCAAATTTCTATGTCTACAATGCTCTGCATGGAGCTACTCTAGCTAATTTCTCCCACTTTCAATATGTATCCAGATTGATACTCATAGTCATCCGAATCGGCGTCAAAGCTTGCATCGACGTAATGCTTTACGACGAACTCTTTATCACCTCAATAACTGATAAAATATTTCCTTAGTTCTCTAAGGATAATTTTGACCGCTGTCCAGTGTTCTACTCATGGATCACTATTGTACCCCCTTGCCAAACTCATGGCAAGGTACACAATAGGTCTGGTACACAGCATGGCATACTTTATAGAACCTATGGCTGAGGCATAGGGAATGACTTTTATTCTCTCTCTATCTTCTCCCGTGGTCAGGCTTTTGAGTCTTACTCAACTTCACACCTTGTAACACATGCAATAACCTTTTCTTTGACTGATCCATTTTGAACTTCTTCAAAACTTTATCAAGGTATGCACTCATCAAAAGTCTTATCAAGCTTCTTGATCCATCTCTATAGATCTTGATGCCCAATATGTAAGCAGCTTCACCGAGGTCTTTCATTGAAAAATTATTATTCAAGTATCCTTTTATGCTATCCAGAAATTCTATATCATTTCCAATCAACAATATGTCATCCACATATAATATCAGAAATGCTACAGAGCTCCCACTCACTTGTAAATACAAGCTTCACCGAAAGTCTGTATAAAACCATATGCTTAGATCACCTCATCAAAGCATATATTCCAACTCCGAGATGCTTGCACCAGTCCATAGATGGATTGTTGGAGCTTGCACACTTTGTTAGCACCTTTAGGATCGACAAAACCTTCTGACTGCATCATAAACAACTGTTCTTTAAGAAATCCATTGAGGAATGCAGTTTTGACGTCCATTTGCCAAATTTCATAATCATAAAATGCGGCAATTGCTAACATGATTCGGACTGATACTACAAAAAAAGACACATCTGTGGCATTCTGGGCCGAACGATTTTTTCTGTCATGCTTATGACACTTCTATGATGATAATTGTGAAAAAACCCGGTATCATCATAGATGTGGTGGGGTCCTACTTCGATGACAAAAATCATGACAGAAAATGGGCTTCTTGTCCTGGGCGGGCCGGAGACGCAGCTGCATGACATTCTTTGGGCCATCCATGACGGAAAAAACTATGGTAGAAGCGAGGGCGAGGAAAATATCGGGGGAGTTCCCGGTTCCGGTGGGTGGCCGGGGTCTGAGCGATGCACGCTTCTCTCGTACGTACGCACGTGTGTGAGAGGCGTTGGGCTCTAACTAAACCCGAGCGAGGCATTGGGCTTTAACTGAACCCGAGCGATTGCACTTTAGGCTATGCGTTACTGAACCCGAGCGATCGACCGATCCCTTGCTGTTAACTGAACCCGAGTGATTCCTTCTCTACTGCTGCTAACTGAAGCCAATCGATGCTCCCTCTGGATGAACAGTGAGCGTTGTTGGGGGGGGGGTTGGATGAACAGTTCCCGGTGGGGTGTTGGATGAACAGGACCCCATGGTAGTAGAGGCCATTGCAGCTAGATGAACAGTACCCCAATCGATCGCGCCGGTGGATGAACAGGACCCCGTGGAGGGGTGGATGAAGAGGACCCCGTGGAGCGATGGATGAACAGAACCCCGTGGAGGGTTGGTTGAACAGTAGCTGGTGGAGGGCTGGATGAACAGTAGCCCGTGGAGGGGTGGTTGAACAGGACCCCGTGGAGAGGGCTGGTTGAACAGTAGCCGATGGAGGAGCGCGCGGTGGAGGCTGGATGAATAGGAGCCCGTGGATGAACAATCGCAGGTGGAGGCTGGAGGAGGTCGATGGTGAATGAACAGTAGCCCGTGGAGGCAGTCGACGGTGGAGATAAACAATATCCCGTGGAGTCCCGTTTTGCGGTACGCCACACCCCTCCCGATGAACACGACCCCCGTTTCAACTGTAGCGCTCCAACTCAAGTCCGTTTCCTCCGTTTTGTGGTACACCACACCCTTCCCGATCAACAGGACTCCGTTTCCACCATAGGAGGTCTATTTCCTCCGTTTTGCGGTATGCCAGACCCCTCCCAATGAACAGGATCCTGTTTTGACCGTGCCTGGTTGAACACAACGCCATTTCCTCCGTTTTGCGGTACGCAAGGCCTCGTTTCCATCGGCTGTTCCGTCCAAGCCAGTTGGCTCCCGATGAACAACACGCGTTCCGTTGCCTCCCGATGAACACAACGATGTTTCTCCGTTCCGACCAAGTCGGTTCGCTGCCCGATGAACAGTACGCCGTTACTCCTGGCTGTTGCCTCTCCATGTACACAAGCCCTGGCCGTCCGCGAGTACGCGCTCAAGACCCCGCCCGTATGTACGTACGTGGCCGTATTTTTTGCCCTGTGGCTGTACGTACGTGTACAGGACTTAGACGAGACTGCGTGAACTGCTATGTCGGGTGCTCTACAACGACACACGTGCAACTACTTACTCGGCCACGGTTCATACTTGCAGAGAGACCGATCGACTAGTATGTACGTACACGTTCGTGACCAGAATGACAACGCTACATACGCTTTGACCAGGTGGGTCCCGACTGTCAGGCACTTCCGTGCGTGCGAAGATGTAGCTGGTGGGTCCCAGCAGTCAGGAGGCGAATCATTTTTTTGCCCATAATATGGACGCACTTCCTTGCGTGCGAAGATATAGCTGGTGGGTCCCATCAGTCAGGGGGAAACGTTTTTTTCACGAAATACGGTGGCCCGTCCGATGGGTCCCTGCTGTCAGGTGGAGGAATCATTATTTTCCGCGTAATAAGGAGGTACTTCCTTGCTGCGGCCGTGGACCCAGCTGTGAGCCTCTCCACGTATAGTACTCTTCCGATGGAAGTCGTTCCTTGACCATGTTGACCGTGCCGCGCCGAGAGCACCAGGGCGGTGGACGATGGTGAGGCCTAGGAAGGGGACAACGCAGAGACGGGGAAGATGCAGCAGTGGAAGCCCACGTGGATAGGAGTATGAGGGTTCACTGGTTTGGCTGCGGTGTGAGCCTGCCATCGCCGTAGGGCCTGGCCAGCGGTGGGAGTAGTAGGGGGGCGGTGAGTCCTCCACGGCAGCACAGCCGGCCATGGGAGGCAGGAGCAGGCGGCATGACCAACGCTGCTTTGGGCGGCTGGAGCAAGAAGACCAGAGGTTGAAGAAGCACTACGACCGTTGGATGGACATCGTACGATCAATGGAGCTAGAATCGTTCATATTGACTAAGTTGACAAAGCCCTCCATCCCCATCAACTTAGTAGGCCCACAAGTCAACCTCCCATTATGCTATGTCCCAACTAGCAGGGGGAGTATTCATTTTTTGTGCCTAATAAGGAGGCACTTCCTTGCGTGCAAAGATATAGCTGGTGGGTCCGAGCTGTCAGCGGCGGGAACATTTTTGTCGCGAAATATAGAGGTCCTTTCGGTGGGTCCTAGATGTGAGGTGGAGGAATCATTATTTTTGCGCGTAATAAGGAGGCATTTCCTTGCGTGTGGCCGTGGACCCAGCTTTCAGCCTCTCCATGTACAATCCACTTCAGATGCATGTCGGTCGTTGACCACGTTGACCACGCCACGCCGAGAGTACCAGGGTGGTTGACGACGGCGAGGCCTAAGAAGGGAATGACATGGAGCCAAGGAAGACTCGGCAGTTGTTTCCCATGCGGAGGGGAGTATGAGGGTTTGCTGGTTCGTCTGTCATCGACGGAGAATAACAACAGGTGTGGGTGAGTAGAGGGATGGCTAGGCCAACGATGGGAGTACGGTGGGGCGTTGAGGCCTGCGCGGTAGCACAGCCGGCCACGGGAGGAGGAAGCAGGCAGTCCCGCCGACGCTTGTTTGAGTGGCTGGAGCAGGAAGTGCAGAGAGTGAAGAAGCATGATAACCGTTGGATGGACATCCAACAGTCACTGCTTGTGTGTCAACCTTTTTTTAGGAAAGCCTCAAATCTGTGGAAAACAACATACATCCTATCTGCCATTATTTCTAATAATTTACAACCCATTTGCTAATTCTTAAGGTTTTTTGGAGCCCATATTCTTTTTGTTAGCATTACAATCCATATTGTGGCCACGGTTAAAAAATTACACGAAATTTTGCATATTTCGGTGCGGTCCGAACTGTTTTTAATCCCGAAATTTCGAGTCACATTCAAACTGATTTTAAAAATAATTGTATATCAAAATCCAACAAATTGTCCACGCATAAAAATCAATGCAATTTAAAATCTCGAAATGAAAATAAATAAATTTGAAATTAATTGTCGGTTTGATGTGTTTTAAAAATATACATCCCATTTTTCATTGTTGATAGGCCATTTTCTCGGCCAGCCGAATGAAGCTCTCCTCGTCTTGAAAGATTTGCAGCCCAACGGGCCTGACAAAGTGACTTACTTGACAAATCACAAAAAAACTGGGCGAGCCATTTTCAGAAAGAAAGAAGAAAACTACTGGGCTGGTATGTGGTAAACATAAAAGAAAAGGCTGCCTAGACAGGCCAGAGTGCCCCGCACAACCCAGTTGACACGCTGCTTCCGTCTCAAAAACAAATTAGATAAATGCCACTCCAATTATGGTGATTCATAAAAATGCCACTGCAATTTCCAAACTTTGAAAAATGCCACTGCAATTTTTGCAAACTTTGAAAAACGCCACAACAATTTTTACAAACTTTGAAAAACACCACTCCAGACTTCGAAAAATGCCACTAGAAATGGCATGAAATGGCATTTTCAAAGTTTGGAAATTGCAGTGGCATTTCTTGGAATCACCAGATTTGGAGTGGCATTTATCAAATTAACCCAAAACAAAAATAACTGGGCGAGCTGCCGGGTCCCTGGTGTCAGCCGCTCGTTGTGTAATTCTCTCATTTATTGACTACGTTGACAATGGCATGGGACCCAGATGTCAGAAATCCATTAGGAGGAGCCATTTTTTTATTGGCTTGAAATTAGGAGGCACTTGCTTGCGTACTGCCATGACCTTGGTGGGTCCCTGCTGTCATCCTCTCCACGTACAATCATCTCCTGATTGTGTACGCGTCAACCTGGTAGGCCCACAAGTCAGCCTCTAAACCCGTGGCGGACAAATACAACCCATTAAAAAAACAGCCCATTCCATACGTTCAAACGGAAAGTTCAACATTCAGAGCAAAGTAACAGGTCTGATCTAGATATAGAGTACTGAACTTCCACGTTGACAACCATCATAGCCAAGTTAACTATCTACTCCCACTAATACTCTAGTAGTGTACAAATACTAACTTACTCTTAGCTAACTAGACGATGCCGGCCGCCATCTGCGGTACACGCTAAATGCCGGCACTTGACGAGTGATAACCCACAAGTATAGGGAATCGCAACAGTTTTTGAGGGTAGAGTATTCGACCCAAATTTATTGATTCGACATAAGGGGAGCCAAAGAATATTCTCAAGTATTAGCAGCTGAGTTGTCAATTTAACCACACCTGGAAACTTAATATATGCAGCAAGGTATTTAGTAGCAAAGTAATATGATAATAATGGTAACGGTAACAAAAGTAATATTTTCGGGTTTTATAGTGATTGTAATAGTAGCAACGAAAAAGTAAATAAGCGAAGAACAATGTATGAAAAGCTGGTAGGCATTGGATCGGTGATGGAGAATTATGTCGGATGCGATCGATCATGCAACAGTTATAACATAGGGTGACACAGAACTAGCTCCAGTTCATCAATGTAATGTAGGTATGTATTCCGAATATAGTCATACGTGCTTATAGAAAAGAACTTGCATGACATCTTTTGTCCTACCCTCCCGTGGCAGCGGGGTCCTATTGGAAAATAAGGGATATTAAGGCCTCCTTTTAATAGAGTACCGGACCAAAGCATTAACACATAGTGAATACATGAACTCCTCAAACTACGGTCATCACTGGTAATGGTCCCGATTATTGTCACTTCGGGGTTAACGGATCATAACACATAATAGGTGAATATAGACTTGCAAGATAGGATCAAGAACTCACATATATTCATGAAAACATAATAGGTTCAGATCTGAAATCATGGCACTCGGGCCCTAGTGACAAGCATTAAGCATAGCAAAGTCATAGCAACATCAATCTCAGAACATAGTGGATACTAGGGATCAAACCCTAACATAACTAACTCGATTACATGATAAATCTCATCCAACCCATCACCGCCCAGCAAGCCTATGATGGAATTACTCACTCACGGTGGTGAGCATTATGAAATTGGTGATGGAGGAAGGTTGATGATGATGGCAACGGATTCCTCTCTCTGGAGCCCCGAACGGACTCCAGATCAGCCCCCCGAGAGAGTTTAGGGCTTGGCGGCGGCCCCGTATCGTAAAACGCGATGAATCCTTCTCTCTGATTTTTATCTCCCCAAACATGAATATATGGAGTTGGAGTTGAGGTCGGTGGAGCGGCAGGGGGCCCATGAGGCAGGGGGTGCGCCCAGGGGGTAGGCGCGCCCCCACCCTCGTGGACAGGGTGTGGGCCCCCTGTCGTGGATTATTCTTCCAGTATTTTTTATATATTCCAAAAATAATCTCCGTTGATTTTCAGGTCATTCCGAGAACTTTTATTTCTACACAAAAATAACACCATGGCAATTTTGCTGAAAACAACGTCAGTCCGGGTTAGTTCCATTCAAATCATGCAAGTTAGAGTCCAAAACAAGGGCAAAAGTGTTTGGAAAAGTAGATACGATGGAGACGTATCAACGAGCTTGTAGTAAAATTTGGCGTCGCGAACGTGTGCGTACCCGACAGCCTCCAGGGCTATTTGCCGGGCACCGGCCTCCACGTAGTCGGCCCAGTTGCGGGTGCTATGCTCGCGACTCAGAGCGTCGGTGCACTGCCGCTCCATGTCCCGCTGGCGGCGCAAATCGGCGATACGCTGCTCCTCCACCAGGCGATCGCGCTCCAACAACTCCTCATACTCCGCATTGCCATCTAAAGACCGATAGAATGCCTCCTCCCTCCGTCTGCCTTCCGGTGAAAAACCGAACACTAGTTCCGGTGGTGACCGCCTCCGGCGTCACTTATTGCGGACGGGCGAGGGCATGGCGGACATGGCGAGAGCGAGGATAAGTGGCGAGCGACATCAGGCCGGTGGGGGTTTATGAGGATAGGGCTAGTTCGGTGATGGTGCCATCGGAGAAGCCCGGGAAACAGTAATTATAGGAGGAAGGTAGGCGAACCAGCGTTTTGCGGGAAACGCGACGGTCATCACGGTCATCATAATTCAATGCATAAGCAGGCATGGCTTAGCACACCAGCTTGCCGTGGAAAACTAGAAAAATTTAAAGTATGATTGTGCCGTCCCATCCCAGCCCGTCAGTGGTGCGTCCCGTCCGTGTTGGGTCGCACGCCGGCATGACGGTCAAATGAGTGCACTCGAATCATCCAGATGAGGTACTCCCTCCTTGTCAAAAATGATTCCACCACTCATCATCTACCTTGGCTGGTGAGATTTGTGAATTAAGCCCTGCAAACCGGAAAGGAGGTAGTACGTGCGTGATCCACTATTTATTCGTGTAGGATCGAGTAGGTCATTTTTTGAATTGAGACCCGCAAACCGGAAAGGAGGTAGTACGTGTGTGATCCGCTATTTATCCGTGTAGGATCGAGTAGGTCAGATAGTGTACGTGTAGGATCGAGTAGGTCGGATAGTGTACGTGTACGATCGCATTAGTTGATGAACGATCGCTGGGAGATAGGGCATTTGCGAACGTTTTTGCTGGCAATTTCTTTAGATTTGCATGGCATTTTATTCAGAGCAACTTGTCAGTTTCTTCAGAGGTAGGCATTTTTATTCAAAAAACCGCCACTTTGGATCTTGCGTCGCAACTAAAACTGCCAGGACCACATTAGTAGGCTAGCTAGTGATCAACTAGTAACTTGTAAACAATGAGAGAACAGAAATAAGGAACTGTTAGTAACTTGTAAACACTGAGAACACAAAAATAAGGATCATGATGTGCACAATAGTAAGAGCCGATCCGTTCGAAATGTTCACACGAGACTCACAGGCCTGGCATTGTAATATGTTCACATTAGTAGCCCAAGTTCAAAACCAACTAGTACGATTCCCATACATAAGATCAACATGTTAATGCATCTCAATGATTCACAAATCATATACAAATATGTAGGTCCAAAAGCAAAGATCTTGAAAAAACATCTGTTCTTCCTACCAACATGGATGCTTCTCTTGGCCAACATTCAGTACAGAGTGAAAGACAAATTTGTTTGTGAAGTCTACAATTCCTCTTCCAAACGTAACTAGTTTCACCAACAGTTGGAACCATGAGAATGAACCACACATGATGGAGGAACATCCGCTGCAATATGGTTTGGTCTTCTCTCGATCACACGGCGAGACTATTTTCGGGATACAAACTTTAACTTAGGCAAAATGATGCCCATTGTATAATCAGACCAAAGGAATGAAGCACCTAGTGTTAGCCAATAAATAGTACAATACTACTTTTTTGCAGTCCATGAAGTGACTATCCAATCTTTCCGTGTCTATTTTCAAATGGCACTGCATGCAGTGACTATACTATTCTCTTGTGCAGTTCAACCAAAATTGCGGTCACTTTGTTTGTTTGCCAAATTTCAACGGGCAGACATCTTTGTCTGCACAAATATCAAGCAGCTAGTAAACATATACCCCACCTTGTATTTTTGGTTTAAACACGTCTCTTCCGCTTAGCATCTGTCATGTTTTGCACTGGACAATTTGATACAGTCATGTTTTGCCCTGGACAATTTCATACTGAATTGATTTGCTAGTTCAGAGCAGAAATATAGCGCCTATTCTTCATCAGACCAAGGATATCCATGTTCGCAGTGATGGAAGAGGTGAAATCGATACAACCAAAATTGAGCATCCAATCATTGAATCCTGTCCTGCACCTCCAATGTAGGTCCACCCTGTAAATAAATTCACATGCAAACCACTAGTATTACTATCTAATGATAGTACAAAAAGAGTAGCAAGATAGTAGCAAACCATGTACCTTTGTAATGAATAGCTCATAGTGCCACCAATTGGATATAAAGGTTTGGAAGAAAACATGCTCCTAATGTTGAACCATTTGGACTTTTTGTGCAGTTCCACTAAAATCGAGCATCCCTGTTTGCATAGATATTGAAAGTGTGATTACTATAAAAGTGGCACTAGTTGAAGCATTGACTCACAAATATAAGCACTCCAATTTCTTAATGGGAAAAGGTAGCAAGAATGTTTCTAACCACCTGTTTGAAGGAATAAATAAGGCAACAACGGCTGATGTCAGGAAGGCATACATAGTTGTTTCTGGAAAATTGAGCCATTCCCGACCTTTCCTCTTCTTTTAAGCATATTTTATGCAGTTCAACTAAAATAAAATGCCATCACCGCCTTGACAATTCGGTGACACTGTACAGAAGGAAATGACTTAACATTACATCATGGTGTCAGGTATGTAGTCGACAAGCATTAGAGACAAACATACAGACCTACTCCGATAACATAATGAACATTAATTTTAACAAAGGTGTGACTAGCTTTATCGGGATAATTTGAGTGAATTCTACACCCTCTGTTCCTTAATATAAGACGTTTTCGCAGTTCAATTTAAAGTACCCAAATGTCCAGTATTTAGAAAAACAGGTAGTAGTTTTCTTGAGCACATATCTGGGAAAGCTTGCCACACTTTATATATGTCCATACGCTAATGCAACACCATTCGAATAGTACAAATATACACTAATCCAGTGGCTAGTGCAACAGTAGAGTAGTTATTTTATTATAGGGTACAATACAATGGTTTTACTGGACAGATTTCCATAAGCTCTAGCATTGGAAGATTGCTATAAGAATTAACAATACAAATGTAAAGGTAACAAGTTTCAGCATTGGTATAGTAGTTGTGCCAGAGCATTAAACCAAATACAAAAGTCTGAAGGTAAATAGCATTATTAACTAATGACAGTATAAAAAAATTGCAAACCATGTACCTTCAAGGTAAATATCATTTTGAACTCAAGGGGACCTAAAAATTGCTATACCAATCTTCATAATTGATCAAACATAAAAACTTGATCGAACGAATCAAGAGAACAACCGGAGGAGGCGGTGCCCACTCTTGACCTTTCCTGTTGACACTGTATAAAAAATTGAGTTATCTCATGAAAGTGAGGTATGTAATCTATAAGCATTAACAATGCAAAAATCTAAAGGTAGTAACAAGATTCATCGTTGGTATACTGGCTGTGCAACAGCGTTATAATGCCTTAGCTAAAAAATCTTTAATACATCCACAATCAACAGCTAACCCTGAAATAATCCAGTGACATTAAATGGCATTGCTTAAATTTATCGGTGGCATTAAAATGAGTGCGGCATTAGTTGAATGTGGCATCACTTTAGCAGTAGCATTGCTTGACTTGACCGCTGGCATTATACAAACAGCAAAAAAGTGGCAATAAGAGCATGGGAGGCCCATTCGGACATTGGGCGCACCAGTACAATGTACCTCCATGGACGCATAGAGTGGTGAGGGAGGTATGGTTGCCGAGAGCAACAAATATCTAGGCAACATATGTGGATTACGTCCCATTTTTGTTCTCTTTAGCTGCTGATTTTCCCCTTTTCAACCTAGATGCGGGTTCGATGCCTAGTCTCTTGGACAGTACAGTCTCCCTTCCTTTCCTTATTCAACCCAGACATGGATTAGTTTGCATGAAGTAGGGTTTCCTTTAATAGTGCAAGTTAAGGTTTTCATCTATGTGACCAGCAGAGCAAAGGATAGCAAATTGGGAAGATGGTGGAGTGGAAAAAGATCCACATGCAGCGACGTGGCAGATGGGGCAATAGAACAAGGGTATGGTTCAAAAAGAGGTAGCATACCCGAGGGTCGGCGGGAAGTGGCTTCGCTCGTGGTCATCGTCCTCCGCACACACTACGGCAGCGAGCTTGGGGACGGAGGCCATCCCATGTGGGCGCTAGGTCTGAGAGGACGGCCTTGTCGTTAGTGTGTAACCTTGCTCGCCGACGACGAATGCGTCAACGCTACATGTCCTTTTCTTCCCCAACGGATCTGTGACCATCGGTGAGGAGGGAGAGAGAGGCCGTCTTTTTTAGATCTGGAGAGAGGGTGATAGTGTGAGAAGCAAGTGGGCATCCCTTAGCAAGAAAGCGCTGAAGCTCCAGCCTCTATATCTTTTTTATACTACTAGTACTAGAGGTGGAGTAGTGGTAGAGTAGTTTATATTTTCTCTGCATACAGTACCAGTTAGTCGTGCTTCAAAACTGAACGGTACGCCATTAAAAAAATAAAGGTCAATAACTAATGCGGCACCTCGGGCCAATGCGGCTAGATCGCATTTTGCACGAGAAATTACACACCATGTTTCATTGAGATGTGGTCCCGTTCCCACATGTCAGTGAGACGACAGCGAGTCCTTTTGTACAATTTTCAAACGGACGTCTATGTAGGCCGGGGCGCCTCTTCGTGTACCGTGGCAACTGTCCGCCAACTCTTTGCCTTTCCCTCTCGATTTGGAACTGTTGTCGCACACTCTTCCTCCCTCCTCCATTTGCCTTCACCCTTCCTTCTGCCATTGTTCGATCGTCTTCTCGATGGAGGGAACATGCCGTAAATGACCCCGTTATTCTTGCCCTAATCTGAACGATGACACAATGGAGGAACTCATTGATCGGTGCGACGTCATCACCTCGGCTAGCATGGCAGGTTCGTTCAAGACCATTCTTGACTCAACTAATAATATCATTACAAGCAACCCAAGGGTCCAGGAGCGGTTTGATCTCCCCTATCTTGTTCGCCATGACCCTGCTGACTGGCGCGGGGACGATGGAAGCCTCACCTTCTGCAAGTTGATGCCGCTTGATAATGATACGTGTGATGTTAAGATGCCATCGCTTGAGGGCAAGGCTTTGGCAGGCACAAATGAAGATTGGGTTGTTTATATTGGGTACAATTGTGACTGGGAACTTGTGAATGTGTACACTCGTCACCGGGTTCCACTTCCAAAAATCTTAGACTGCCCAGAGGTTGAGCACAAAAATGATCTATGTGAGTTCAAATACGATCATGGTGACTGTCATCTATGGAAGATAGCCATTTGTCGAGTTCCCAACCGCTATTGGGATTACACGAACTATGAAGTTGTTGCTATCTTCGTCAAGCTTGTTGCCTTCCTTACTTCCACGCCTCAATGGATATTGCTCAAAAATCATTTTCTGTACACGGATGAGTACTATGATGCAATTCAATATGAGGGTTTTGTGTTTGCTGCCACCACTCGTGGCACTGTTTTTGCATGGAATCATCATGCTTTCGGTACATTTGTCTTCCACCGCAATTATAATTGTTTCACTCACATGCATGCGGGTTAGCTAGTTTCCCTTTACTAATTAATTAACCTTCTTGTGTTTCCAAGGTCCTGTGAACATTCCACCACCTATACTTGAAATTTTTTATAACCAAGGGGGACATGACAATGCTGATGATCACGAGCATGAGGACGAGCAGGACCCATATACTCAGTGGCGCCTGACAACTTATTCCGATGGATCACCTCTTCTTGTTTGTATACAAGGCACTGCTGATGTTACTAAGGAAGCAGGTGTTGTCTCGCATGGTCGCACTCTCTGGACCTATTCCAACATCCGTTACAGGGTATTCGGGATGGATACTAGTGTACTAGCGCCAACACCTTCTCCCTGGTTCAGTATTGAAAGTCTTGGAGGAAACTCGCTCTTCCTTGGACAAAACTATCCAGTGATGGTGAAAGGTGATCCAGCTGTTGTTGACACAACATTACTACCATTTATGAGAAGCAACTATATCTATACATCGGTCATTGCTATGCTTCCCTACCATCACACTATGGGTCCTGACATAGCCCGCTTCAGTCTGGATGATCAGTCCCGCATTGGTCTCGAGATTGACAGTAGCTGGCCCTTCCGAGAGAATCACGTCTGGTTCAAAGCAAGTGTTTCCAACGCCGAGGATTGGTTGAGCTGAAGTTCATTTCGTTGCTTGTTATTTGTTGTGTGATGAAAACTTTAGTATTTACTAGAATGTATCGTCATTGTTGTGGGTTCATGACCTGTTATATGTAATAAAATGATATGCCTGTGATAAACTTACTAAATTTATGAATGGCTTTCGAGTCACTTCTTTGAGTGGGTGTTGCGACGAGGCAATTTTTTTTCTGAATACATAATTGTACATGCATCGCAACAGGTTATTGGATGAGTCCAATCAACAATAGTACTACTACTATTTGTACTAGCTTCACATGCTTCGCGCGTCGGGCGGGTGTTTTTACTGTAGCTCCGAATCCCATCATCCAAGGTCCTCGGATGAGTCCAGTAGAAATTGCATTCTGATGTTTGGGTTCAAACTTTCAAAACTGCTGCACTATCTCTATGTCTAAGTATATGTAATACAACAAGTTTTAAACTTGAGACCAGCCACCCACCCTGACAAAGAACACTTTTTAACCTAGCATAGACTCCAGGAAATTTGGCCATAGTGTGAGGTGGGCCATATGTTAATGTGTTCGCTGTACGTAACCAGCACCTCGAATCCTTGATATATAGTACAGTAGGGTGGCATGGGCCAGAACAAGCATTCACATCTAGGAGTACGGCACACGCCACCAGCACGACTTCCATCTGACACCATATTTCTTGGAGTCCATGCTACAACTATCTCTTCAACCTCGTCGTTTCTCTAACTCAGCCATCGCGCGGCGGGCGAGGTGGAGGTTTGCCGATAGTTGGTTTCCTCAACTATGGTCCCACTTGTAAGGCCAACTCCAACTCACGACCCCAAACGGACCTCCGTTTTGCCCGGATTCTGTCCATTTGGGTAGGGCAATGGGGTCGTGTACAAGCCATTTCTCAGATGCGGTGGCCGTGCGCCCAACGCGCGGACGCATCCCGGCTGCGTACATTTTTCTTTGCAAACACATATCTTTTTTTTTCATCATTTGATTTTTGGTACATGGAAATACATCACCAAAAATTGGCTAGAAAAGCAAGACCAAAGAAAATAAGAACCACAAGAATACATTTTAGATGATATCCAACTTCCATAACTGCTCCTGTAAGTTGGATTAGTGCCTTCTCGATGCATTCATTGTTGATCTGCGGAGGCTCGATCTTGCGTGCTTCTTTCTTCTTCGAGTGTAAAGAAGTAGACGTTTCTTCCTCGCATCTAGTCTCATGTCTAGCCTCTATTCTATCAACAAGTGCACTAGTCTCATCTCTAGCCTCTATGCTAGCTAAAAGTGCCAGAACATCTACTAAATTGCGCTCTATCAATATATCGATGTACTCTTCTTCCCAATGCCAAGACTTGCATCCATTCTACACAATAAAATTTTAAGTTAGCACAACTAGTATAATCTGAGAGCACAACCGAAGCTAAAGTAGCACATGCCCCATCGGTTGAGCACTTCATGAACACCCATTCGGGATGTTCCGGCATTGTAGACACGGGACGCAAGACCTTCTTTGGGCAGTCATCTTATGTAATGAGTGGCAACGGTGCGCCAACGAGCTTTTGGGCCAGCACCGAGCCCGGCCGACCGCCATTAATGTATCTGTCAGGGGACCGTCGATGGTGTAGATCCGAGCGACTAGAGGAGGAGTCAGTACCTGCATGCGGCCTTGCAGCCTTGCCGGGGCCTTCCGGCCCGGTGCCTGGCCAGTCCATGGCGCGGCGCGGCCTCCCATAGACAGGCAAGCTCAAGCCCGACCAGATTCACTCCAAATCTGGCCGCCGGGTGCGCAAAACACGTAGCTTTGGTTGGGTAGCTCCGGGGCGTTGAGGGAAAGGGGGGGGGGTGAGTGAGCACGCATGCGAGCTGCACGCGCTGGAGTTGGCCTAGCGGCATGGCGGACCAACCGTGTGGGGGTGTGAAGTGGATTCGCTCGTGTGGGGGACGGAAGCCATCCCGCACGGGCGCTAGGTCTGACAGGACTGCCTTGTCGTCAGTGTGTAACCTCTGTAGCAACCGTCCACTCCCCACTAGCCTCTTCATTGACATGTGGTCCTGTTCCAACATGTCAGTGAGACGATGGCGAGTCCTTTTGTACAATTTCTGAATGGACGTCTATGTAGGCCAGGGCGCCTCTTCGTGTACCGTGGCAACCGTCCACCGACTCTTTGCCTTTCCCTCTCGATTTGGAACTGCTGTCGCACTCTCTTCCTCCCTCCTCCATTTGCCTTCACCCTTCCTTTTGCCATTGTTCGATCGTCTCCTCTAGGGAGGGAGCAAACCGAAAAGAATCCCGTTATTCTTACCACGATCTAAATGATGACGTGTGGAGGAACTCATTGATCGGTGCGACGTCATCACCTCGGCTAGCATGGCAGGTTCGTTCAAGACCATTCTCGACTCAACTAATAACATCATTACAAGGAACCCAAGGGTCCAGGAGTGGTTTGATCTCCCCTATCTTCTTCGCTGTGACCTTGCTGACTGGCGCACGGACGACGGAGGCCTCGCCTTGTGCAAGTTGATGCCGCTTGATAATGATACATGTGATGTTAAGATGCCATCGCTTGAGGGTAAGGCTTGGGCAGGTGTAAATGGAGATTGGGTTGTTTATATTGGGTACAACTGCGAGTGGGAACTTGTGAATGTGTACACTCGTCACCGGGTTCCACTTCCAAAAATCTCAGATTGCCTAGAGGTTGAGCACACCGGTATTCTACGTACGTTCAACTACGATCATGGTGACTGTCGTCTATAGAAGATAGCAATTTGTCGAGTTCCCAACCGCTGTTGGGGTTATAGGAATGCTTGTGTTTTCACTATCTTCGACAAGCTTGTTGCCGTCCTTCATGGTTCGACTCGATGGATATTGCTCAAAAATCAGTTTCTATACACGGATGAGTACTCTGATGCAATTCAATACGAGGGTCATGTGTTTGCTGCCACCACTCGTGGCACTGTTTTTGCATGGAATCCTTATGCTTTCGGTATGTTTGTCTTCCATCGTAATTATAATTGTTTCATCCAGATGCATGCGGGTTAGCTAGTTTCCCTTTACTAATTAACCTTCTTGTCTTTCCAAGGTCCTGTGAACATTCCACCACCTATATTTGAAATTTTTTATAACCAAGGGGGAGATGACAATGATGATGATCGTGAGCATGGGGACCCATATTCTCAGTGGCGCATGGCAACTTATTCCGATCGATCACCTCTTCTTGTATGTATACAAGGCACTGCTGATGTTACTAAGGAAGCAGGTGTTGTCTCCCATGGTCGCACTCTTCGGACCTATTCCAACATCCGTTGCAGGGTATTCGGGATGCATACTACTACTGTGCTAGCGCCAACACCTTCTCCCTGGTTTAGTATTGATACTCTTGGAGGAAACTTGCTCTTCCTTGGAAAAAACTATCCAATGATGGTGAAAGGCGATCCAACTGCTGTTGACACAACGTTACTGCCATCTATGTGAAGCAATTGTATCTATACCTTGGACATTGCTATGGTTCCCTACCGTGGCTATCACAATATGCGTCCTGACATAGGCCACTTCAGCCTGGATGATCAGTCCTGCGTTGGTCTCGAGATTGACAGTAGCTGCCCCTTCCCAGAGAATCACTACTACGGCACAGAGCCAGGTGTCGCACGGAGGCCGAGAAATATGGTGATAGCATGACTGCGTGAGGTGGACTTGTACGTAGTATGATGTAGGCACAGGGCTTGCCGTGTTTCCTACTCCTTCGGTCCAAATGTGGAGAAGATTTGGTCGAGTTCTTCCTTCTTTTGCCGACACGTGGGACATCCAGCATCTAGGTCGTGTCATGCAAGAAAATGGAGTGGTAGTTGAAACCACATGATGTGCATCTTAGGTTAAATTGTAAATAGAATCTTACTACTCTTGAGTAACTCCAAAGGCGGCCACCAAAGATCTTTATTGGATTTGTTTTTCATCACCAGCACGTCGAGGTGAAAGATGTGCAGGTTCAGCGGGCCCTCTTGCGTTTTCACTAACATGTGGGACCGCATGTGAGCAAATAGACGATGGGCTCCATGCATCTGCTGGCTGGCTGAGAAGAGAGATAGAGGAAAGCTGAGCACGGACTCTAGGAAATTTGTTCTACGTAACCATCACCTCGATATAGGCTCGACATAGTAGGGTGGCATGGGCCATAACTAGCATTCACGTCTAGCAGTACGGCACACACCACCCACACGAGTCCCATCTGACACCAATTTTCTGGTAGTCTGTGCTACAACCATCTCTTCTCCCTCCTGTTTTCTCAGTCATCACACGGTGGGAGGGTGGGGGTTAGCCGATAGTCGGTTTGCTCAACTGCGGTCCCACTTGTAAGTGAAAATGCAACATAGCACGCATTCCCCCTTGAGCGGTGTGCCGGACCAACCATGTGGGGGTGCGACTGCGAACACGACAGGCTTTTCCTTTTGAACTTGTAACTTGTAAAATTTGGTTCTGCTCCATGGCGCGACCAATAGATAGAAATAACGATTTTCCCTAGAGTAACGAGAAGTTTGGTTCTAGCATGGTTCATGCATGGAGTACGTATGAAAATTATGAAGTTGATGCAGAAGGTAAGATAATTACTAGTAGTACCATATGATCCTACATGGATTTGATGGAAAGATAAAGATACATACAAATCCATCAACGACATCCTCACGCCCTAGTGCGCCGAGTCACCAACCGACGTGTGAGGAGCAGCGGCGTTGGCAGCGAGCTCAACGTGCTTCTGAACAATGCCATCCAAGGTTGCCCTGCGGGTAAAGATGGCCAGCGACCTATCGTCCTCCTCTGGCACGTAGTAGTCCTTGTGGACGATTTACGTGTAGATGTGGGTAATTATCTCGACGGTGTCTTGCTGTGCCAGGCGCTACGCGACAAGCGCAACCTCGAGGTGGACATTCTCTGGCACGACGGTGGGCAGTTGCAGGGCCACCAGTGCATCGAAGAGGTTGTCACCATAGAGGTGTTGAGGGTGGCGGGCATCGCAGAGCCTGGGCGTGTGGGCTGGAGGCGTATGTCAAGGTCATCCGCGAGCTTCTTGACGACGGTGAACTTATCGAGGAAGCCGACGAGGACCTAGTCGAACAAGGAGATGAAGTGTCGTCCAAGCGGCCTCTCGTCCTGGCAGCCTCAAGCATGACCTGGAGATGTTCCTTGGTGCCGGGCCGCAGACCGGCGTCATGGACCATTTGGCACAACCGGCCGATGCTCGCGCTCATCGCCTCCATGGGTCTAGCTTCTAGTCAACTCTTGCCCTTGGTTAGGGTGTGTAGGTGCATAGGATTTCATAGATTGGACTGGCGGGGAGCCTTTATATGAGAAGTGCAGACTGCGTTGCATTCACGTGTGTGTTGTCCATCTACTCCTCGGCCCTCTACTGCACCTGCCTTTGGCTGTATGATAGGTGGGCCAGCCACCTGTTGGGCCCACGAGTCATTCACCCAAACGCAGGTGCAGTAAGTCAATGAAGCTGCGTCCCCCTCCATCCCAAAACACTTAGGCATGGTACATTAACTCCCTCCTCGTTTCTTATTTCGTGACATATCAACCAATGAGAGATGTGGGCCATGCATGCTTTCAATGACTTGAGACTACCAAACATGACATGAAGTGGTTAGTTCATTGCATGTAATCCTATTAATTAGCAAAATACATTAAGTTATCTCGCTTTCCCCTTCATCTTGGTCACGGTGTACAAGAGCATGGTTAATAGTATAGCTAGCTGCTGGCTATATGATGTTGCCATGTCATATAGAGCCATCACTTGTAGCCACTCATACAATAAGGTTAGCTATAAGGCTGGCTATAAGAGTACTACTTTTTCTCATCTTCTCTCTCTCTTTCTTCATATTTATTGAATATTGGCCTAGGAATCCGCATATAGCGGCTCTTGCATGAGAGCCCACTCCTCTTTTTCACTTGCACTAAGATGACTTAGACTAGCCACAGTGGGAGTAACTTCAGCAGTAACATCGAGTTCAACTCAACAAATTTGCTTATGTGGCAATGAGTTAATGAGGAGAGAGGTAGTTTGAGTAACTTAGCTAGTTACTATAACATCACATGTCCCAATGCAATATGAGTCTATAACCTAATAAATGAGGCTTTGCATGTTACCATACTTATGTTACTACCCACTATGAAAGGTAGTAACATAGTTTAGGGATATGTGTATGTTACTAGTGTATGTTACTCTTCGTTGTGGCTAGTCATACACCTAGACGGAGGGACTAGTCTCAAGTCATTGGATGCATACACACCCCACGTCTCGTATTGGGTGATTTTATTTTCATGGCAAAAACAGGGAACGATGTGGGTAGTTAATGCACCGCGCCTAAAAGTTTTGGGATTACTATTTGGTTTTCATAATGTGACTAATGCACCAGTATGGAGGGAGTACAATAGTAGTATTTGATTGCAATTTTTTATTGGTAGCTTACAAAGCTGAGCACTTGATGAGTACAATAGTAGTCTGATTGGTGAGACTTCAGATTTGAGCCATCTACTAGAAGGAATAAAACAATACACCATGTATTTACTTACAGAGGGAGTAGTACATTTTTTGTGCAGTTTGTCTAATTCACATCTAGATGTTTTCCAAGGATGTCACATCAATCTTCCACAAATAACGTAGCAACAAGGAACAAAAAAAACTGAAACAAGAAAAAAACAGGCCACAAACATAGTGGACATCAGGTTAGATGTGACATAACTATGTCACATCTAGATGTGTCCTAGACAAACCCTTTTTTGTGACATGCTTTACTAGATATTGCTAGTCAAATACTAAATCCAGATGGACGTGGTAGTACTACTAAATCCAGACGGTGGTGCTAGTACTAGTAGTAGTACTACCAATGTAGTAGCACTGTACTACCCGTTGGTCAAATTATTACGTGCCGCTCCTCGCAGTGAAGTGACAAGACCCTACGCCAGAGATGACACCTGAGTATAGGCGCCATGTTCGGCATAACATAGTCAGTCTCACCATCTGTAGTCACTATCATCATGGCTGTAGAGCTAGCCTGCTTACAACTACCTGTGTTCGACATAATTTCCCATTCGTAGATGCTCGTGAATTGCACGGAAAACCAAGATTGGGGGTGGACGGCGCCGGCAGTGGCCATCGCGCCAGATTTTTCCATGGCCTTCAAGATGTGGTGGGGAGGAGATAAGGCTGATTGTGAGAGACGAGGAGTTATTTGTAAATGGGGAACAAGTGTGGGCATATTTTTGCAAAACTGGAGAAGTTTGGTTTGTATGCATCAGATCTAGATCCGACGGCTATTGGTGAAAGATGGCGGGCACAACATCATCACCAACTCAGGACCTCTTTGATTCGCAGGATTTTGAAAACTCAGGAATAGGACACGTCAACATTACAAGTTTCAAACTGATATTACAAATGTTAGGAGTAATGCTGCACCTATGAAGAGGAAATCCAGGAAGTTTACGTAAAAACTTCCGTTACTTTAGGTGGATGCAGCATTATCGTACAAACTAAAATCCACCGCCCTAACTAGTCACTAATGGGAAAATAAATTTTTGAGTCTCTAGCCACTTGATGTTTCAAAAACAAATTCAGCTTCTGCGGAGACTTTGTCATTTAGGCTTAGATGCTTGCGGTGATCAGCACACCATTCATTGTTGCGCCAGAGAACGCCAAACCTCATTACCTTGAGCACACTTGCTTCCAGAACAAAGAACCTGGCCAATTTAATCTTAGATGTGCTGCCTCGGTTGTCGATCAAACAATTTCTGTAAGATGGAGATCAAGGAATTCGATGAGATTGTTATAGTGCATCACATTTTTAACTTTCGGGTCTTTTTTATCTACAAAAGAAGAGAACATATTAGAGCAGCTGGCTGTATAAGATTGCCGTGTCATCAAGAGGTACCAATATCATTCGCTCATATGATAGGGTTGGTTGGCTAGTGATATTTTTTCACTCTCTCTCTCTCTCTCTCTCTCTCTCTCTCTTTCTCTTTCCTCTCATTTACCTAGGAGCACGTCAAGAGCTTGGGCACTTGTTGCCTTCCACTATGTGGCCGATGCCCTATTTCTCAAAAGTATGCCACATAATATGCATCAATGTCAAATCAAAAGATTTTGGCACCGCTCTCACGATGTGAGAGAGTTGGCACCGCTGTGCACACAGACCCACATGTATAGACAAATCAATCAAACCAACTACACCAGCCTCTCACTCTCCCAAACAAGTGTTTTTTATTGCCTCAGTCCTCTCTCTCTCTCTCCCACGCAAGTGTTTTTTCATTGCGTGAGTTAATTTGGCACCGGAGCAAAGTAGGTGATCCAGATTGGGCACCGGTTGAGCAATGGAGGGGCATCGATGCCAAATGCATCACAAGTGAATTTGGCACGTGTTTTGGCCTACATAGTGGGGGCCCGTTATAGCCCACTTTTGTACTACCTCATATTTAGTGTAAAATTTTGACCATAGATTTACCTAAGAAATGCCAATGCATGTCACCAAAAATTATACCATCTGATATCATATTCAAATACGAATCCAACGATATAATTTTTTTATGACATGCATTAACATTTTGTCAGTTAAATCTATGGTCAAATTTTGATACTACAAAATAGGAAGAGTAAACCAGGACAGAGGTAGTACTTGCTCTTAGGGTAACCATAGAGTTACTAGTCTAAGTTACTTTCCACTATGAATAGCCTAGGCTACTATAGTAGTACAACAAACAAACGATGCAGGTGATCACGTGAGAAAAAAATACTAAAAACATTTCTTTCGGTGCAGTGCGTAGATGCAGTTTTGAACACTACACTTGTCATCGTGTGGGAAAATCACAAAAAAATGAGCTACGTTGTGATTACCATTTACTAGTAGGAAAGAAGTTTCACCTTGATGAGTAGCTTCTCCGTGCACGAAAAGCATGGAAGGAATCCAACAACTTGATCCAGATTGGGGCCGATAGATTTTATTGCCAAGATCTTCACTGTGTACATAGACTCGGTCAAGCTTGTGGGAATCATTTTCTGGGAGACAGTCGTAAATACATCAAGAAGAAATTTAAAAATGTGAATTTCAAGAAGACGGAGAAGAAGATGAGTGCTGTACCTGAACGACTACAGATCCAATAAAGAGTTCGGAGAATTTGGTAGATGGATACACCAATGCTGTCAATTTCGGCGCGTCAATGACACTGATTTTTGTTGGACCTTCTAGATCAGATACAAGCAATCTCTCAAGGAAAGGCGCATTCTCAATGACCATAACATGGAACAGCTGGAGTGATCTCTTCCCAATTGATGTCTTGTTACGGGGCCAACAAGACACATAAATCCATCAGAGATTCATCAAGACGACGTGGAGGCTAATGAACCCGTGGATCTACTCAACAGGAAGGTACTCAAGCGCAGTACAGCTACGGAGCAGGTGCTCCATAGGCTGCTTCGAGATGCCAACGTCGAAGAGGTCGAGCTGCTTGAGTTGAGGGAGAAGAAGGGCAGGCGCGACATTAATCCGGGGAAGATAGTAGGAGCTGAAGCTGACATGGCGCAACGTTGGCATGAGGTGGAGCGTGGATGGAGGTAGAGAGCGACATCGTCCAGCTTCAAAGCTGAGCTCCTCGAGCTGATCTAGGGTGGGGGATAAGAACCACTCGTCAAACTTGGCTTGGACCTTGCAGTTGGTACTGAACATGTGGATGTCAAGGCGTCTGGCTGGCCCAGGGTGCGATGAAAGGATTTTGGAGACTGTGGCCATGCGTTTACAATCCTCGTCACAGAGGCAGCTGTCGACGGTGAGGTTGAGGGGGACGCGACGCCAGAGGGGGCGCCACCGCCGGGAGAGCAGGGCGGTCCGCACGGCAGATTTGGTGGGGAGGAGGCCGATGATGACAAGCAACATGTCATCGGGGAGGCTGCTGATGAAGTCCAGGCTTGTCGGATGCGGTTTTGGCTCGAGCCGCCTCCGCTTGGTGGCTGCCTCGCCATCCATCTCAACCAGCGGTGACGCTGGTGTACACGTGTGTTGGTGTGTGTTGTGTGCTGGCCTGCTAGGTGTGCACGAGTGCGTCCTTTTGTGCATGCCGCCGCACAGTGGTGAATTGTGTGCGAGTGCGTCCTTCATGTGGAAGAAGTGTGTCCTCAATGCACCCTCAATTTACTAGCATGCGGGGTGCTACCCCGAGTGGTTTCAACTTTGTTTACTTCACCGCATGTCAGATGGGCCTCTAGTTTACTTATTTTCACCCACTACCACATGGGCCAGCACACAAAGATAGAGAACATGAGCTGACAAGGCAGCATGTGGACTGGTTGACCGGTCAACTAAACAATATACAGAGCTATACACTGACACAGTGAGCGTATAATCCATCGGTATAGAGAGTTCGAGTGAGAGGGGAGGCCCGTGAGAGATAGCAGAGATAGAGAAAGAGCTACTCCCTCCATTCGATAATGTAGTGCCAACATTTTTTTAAAGTCAAACTTTTGAAACTTTGACCAATTTTATAAAGAAACTACTTATATCTACAATACCAAAGATAAATGATAGTATGAAGTAAGTACATGTTGTGATGAATCTAATGATCGTTCCAGATGTAAATGTTCCTCTCGACATATACCTGGTCAAACTTTTTCCGAGGTTTGATTTTTCAAAACATCCATATGCTTATGGACGCGAGAGAGTCTGTCGTGGAATTGTCACGGTAGATGTCCCTGTTGAAAGGACTTAGTCGTGAGGCCAACACATTTATGTGGTAGCTTGAGAGGGGTTGAGCGGGACGAGAGACGCGAGGATTTACCCAGGTTCGGCCCCTCACGGTGGAGGTAAAAGCCTACATCCTGCTTCATTGATATTGATGATGATGATCACGATTACAAGGGTGCTCTTTCTCGAGAGCTATTGACTTGTGTGTCTAAACCTAACTTGTCAAAGTTCTCCCTCTTGGGGTGCCCTGCCCCTCCTTATATAAGTTAGAGGGGCGGGTTACATGTGGAGTCCTATTAGGATTAGGACTAGTCTACCTTCTAATACAAACTGGATACAAGTCCGGGTCTTGACTCCTTGTAAGGGAAATATTCCTCACACCTTTTCTCTTAAACCGGCCCACCATTAACATAAACCGGCCTTCTGGGCCTTGGGCCTTGTCATCCGTCTGTCCCGCCCACCGGGTTACAAGTGAGTCATAATGTTCAGTCAGGTTGCTTGTAAACCATCTGGTCAGTGTGGGTCGCCGGTGAATCGCCAAGTCCGGCCGGGTTATACTTTCGGACGGGTTACACCGCGGGGTATATCCCCGACAGAGTCCCTAACTAGAGAGAGAGAGAGTGAAATAGAAAGAGTGAGTGAAAAAAGTGTGTGTGCGTGTGTGAAAGAGACATTGACAACACACGATAAAAGTAGAGAAAAGGCATGTGTGTCTTATGCAAATATATCACACATGCATCTTCGACAATGGAAGCAAGGTGAGGAGATAGTGTGTGGTTGTTTGCAACCGAGAGAGAAAGACCCCTATCACATGGCTAAGAGGGGTCTGACAAACAAGGGAGAAAGGTCAAGAGAGATGTACGGAGAAAATACAGACATGGGGAGGAGAGAGTGTATGTTTGTCATAGAGAGATCCCCTGGAGATCGTGATGGGACTACATGTAACGCCCCGAGACCGATGTGCTAGGTGTCCTCCAGTTATTCGCTGTTGTTGCCTTGTCTTTTCTTGCGTGTCATGCGTTGCATATCATGTCATCACGTGCATTTCATTTGCACACATGTTCGTCTCATGCATCCGAGCATTTTCCCCGTTGTCCGTTTTGCAATTCGGCGCTCCTATGTCACCCGGTGTCCCCTTTTACCTCTTTTCGTGTGCGGGCATTAAACGTTTTTGAATTGGACTGAGACTTGCCATGCGGCCTTGGTTTACTACCGGTAGACCGCTTGTCAAGTTTCATGCCATTTGGACTTCATTTGATACTCCAACGGTTAACCGAGGAACCGAAAAGACCTCGTGTGTGTTGCAGCCCAACACCCTTCCAAAATGGCCCAAAAACCCACCTAGACCTCCTCCATCATCTCGGTCGTTCGATCACGATCGCGTGGCCGCAAATCGCACCTCATTTGGACTCTTCTAGCTCCCTCTACCTATAAATATGTGATCCCCTCCGAAATCTCGTGGACGAAACCCTAGTCTCCCTCCTCATCGCGCCACCGGACATGTCCACCGCCGCTAGCCACCTCGCTCCGGCGAATAAGACGCGGCCATGTCACCCCGCCGCCACTCTCCTCCAACCCCCGCGCGCCACATCACCTGCCCCGCGCCTCCGCCATCGCGCGGCTCACCGCGGCCCATCGCAGACCCGCCCGGGCCCAAGCCGTCCACCGCCACGCCCGAGGCGCCCGAGCCCCGCGCGCCG
>NC_057797.1:205232081-205239833 GCF_018294505.1 Triticum aestivum
AGCGCCGCCCGTGCTCCGCCGCCCTCCGCCGCCTCCGTCGCGCCCGCGCCGCCCTCCGCCATCCGGCCACCTCCCTCTTCCTCAGGCGACCTCGGCCTCTTCTCCGATGAACAGTTCAGGCCCCGCCTCGGTTTCCATGCATGATCTGGATCCAGATCTGGATCGTGAGGTTGACCTTTTTGACCTAATGCCCGTAATTTTTAGCATTTTTCCGCATGCCATAACTCTGCATCCGTAGCTCCGATTCATGCGTGTAGCATATCAAAATGTTCGCCTCGATGAGTACATCATTTCATCTCATTGCATCATTTTCATTTGAGTTCATCTTGATGCCTGAAATGCTGTTGAAACAGGGCTATGTGATGAATTTGTCAGATCTGTTTCAGCAAATGGCATTTTGTCATTTTTGCCATGATTAATGTGTGCATGATATGATATTGAGCTCTACATGTGTTTTGTTATATGCCATGCAGTCTTTACATGCGTGTATGCCATGTATTTTTATGATATTTGTTGTGACTAGCACAGGCTTGCAAAGTAGCGTAATCGGTAATGATGATTTCAGGGACTTAGAATTTCACTAAGTCCTTCTCCTGATTTTGTTGTTATGCCATATGTTCATGTTGTTTCCTAGTGATCTGTGACTCTTTTGAGGATGATCAGTAAGGATGTTTTGTTAATATTGTGGTGCTCTATCCATCCATGTCTTTTTTTGCAATTATGGAGACACCTAGCTTGAGCCAATCGAGCTCTACTTTTGCTATAAAATGTTCCTGACAGATTGTTGACATGTTTAGCGATTTTGCCGAGGATGTTGCTATTGATCCGTGCATGCTATGATGTTATTCTTGACATGTCTAGCTTCTATGCCATGTCTTCTTGATGGGTGTATGCTTAGTTTGTCATGCCATGCTTTGTAGTGAGTGCATAGAGCTCGTAAACATGCCTACTTGTTAACTGATTTGCCATGCTCTAGTTTTTCACTAAGTCTGAATCTGTTTATGTTTTTGCTATGTTCACATTCTTGCAATTGTATTCTCTGATCCCTTTTGGCTCATGGTCACTAAGGGACTTTTGTTAAGTGCTTTGAGCAGCTTCATGCCATGCCTTTCTTTGCCATGTTAAGTTCCTATAGCATGTAGTTTTCATGCTCTAAAGTGTGCTTCCTGATGATAAATTCCAGACTTGTGTTAATTTTCTCTAAGTCTGTAACCTGTTATTATTTGCACTTTTGCCATGCTTGTTTGAGCCTGTTAATGAGTGAATTAGCCGTAGCTCAGTGTTCATCTTTTGTAAAGCATCTTGAGTGGATCCCTGACATGTATTTTGTTGCCATGTTTGAGTGCCGTAGCATATTTATCTTGATGCATTTAGAAGGCTACTTGCTGTTTATCGCAGACCGGTGCCATATTTGTTTTGCTTGCCATTTCCAAACCGTGCATTCAATTTCGGTGATCTTTATATCGATTTCAGCTGAAATCATCTCACCTTCCAGTGGCACTCTTGGATTTCCAAGTTGAGGCCAGGTTCAATCATTCCTTTCCAAATCATGCATATGCATCACATACTGCATCCCGCATATCATATCATGTTCATGTGTTGGTTGTTTACTATGTTGTGTGCTTCTTTTCGGTGTTGCTTTCTTCGGGTTAGTTCCGATAACGTCGCGTTTGTGAGGACCCATTCGACTATGTTCATTTGTTTTCTTCATGGACTCGTTCTTCTTCCTTGCGGGATTTCAGGCAAGATGACCATACCCTCGAAATCACTTCTATCTTCGCTTGCTAGTTGCTCGCTCTTTTGCTATGCCTATGCTGCGATACCTACCACTTGCTTATCCTTCCTCCCATATTGTTGAACCAAGCCTCTAAACCACCTTGTCCTAGCAAACTATTGTTTGGCTATGTTACCGCTTTACTCAGCCCCTCTTATAGCGTTGTTAGTTGCAGGTGAAGATTGAAGTTTGTTCCTTGTTGGAACATGGAGATGTTGTTCCTTGTTGGAACATGTTTACTTGTTGGGATATCACAATATCTCTTATCTAATTAATGCATCTATATACTTGGTAAAGGGTGGAAGGCTGGGCCTTATGCCTAGTGTTTTGTTCCACTCTTGCCGCCCTAGTTTCCGTCATATCGGTGTTATGTTCCCGGATTTTGCGTTCCTTACGCGGTTGGGTTATAATGGGAACCCCTTGACAGTTCGCCTTGAATAAAACTCCTCCAGCAAGGCCCAACATTGGTTTTACCATTTGCCACCTAGCCTTTTTCTTTCCCTTGGGTCGGCCAGCCCAAGGGTCATCTTATTTTAACCCCCCGGGCCAGTGCTTATCTAAGTGTTGGTCCAAACCAGAGCACCGTGCGGGGCTGTTCCTTGGCAACTTGGGTTACATTGGCTCCCGTACGCTTAGCTTATCCGGTGTGCCCTGAGAACGAGATATGTGCAGCTCCTATCGGGATTTGTCGGCACAGCAGGTGGTCTTGCTGGACTTGTTTTACCATTGTTGAAATGTCTTGTAACCGGGATTCCGAGTCTGATCGGGTCTTCCCGCTAGAAGGAATATCCTTCGTTGACCGTGAGAGCTTGTGATGGGCTAAGTTGGGACACCCCTGCAGGGATTTGAACTTTTGAAGCCGTGCCCGCGGTTATGGGCAGATGGGAATTTGTTAATGTCCGGTTGTAGAAAACCTGAAGTTGACCTTAATTAAAATACATCAACCGCATGTGTAACCGTGATGGTCTCTTCTCAGCGGAGTCCGGGAAGTGAACACGGTGTTGGAGTTATGTTTGACGTAGGTTGTTCTAGGATCACTTCTTGATCATAGTTGTTCGACCGTGCTTTTGCTTTCTTTTCTCGCTCTCATTTCCGTATGTTAGCCACCATACATGCTAGTCGCTTGCTGCAGCTCCACCTCATACGTTTTACCCTTCCTATAAGCTTAAATAGTCTTGATCGCGAGGGTGTGAGATTGCTGAGTCCCCATGACTCACAGATACTTCCAAAACCAGCTTGCAGGTGCCGATGAGACCGTGCAGATGACGCAACCAAGCTCAAGGAGGAGCTCGATGAAGATCTTGTCCTTTGTCTTGTTTCGTTTCTAGTTGATCGGTAGTGGAGCCCAGTTGGGGTCGATCGGGGGACCTTGTCGCATTTGGGGTTGCTCTTTATTTTGGTTCGGTAGTCGGACCTTGATTGTATTTGGATGTTGTAATGCTTTATTCATGTATTGTGTGAAGTGGCGATTGTAAGCCAACTATGTATCTCTTTCCCTTATGTATTACATGGGTTGTGTGAAGATTACCTCACTGGGGACATTGCTTTCAATGCGGTTATGCCTCTAAGTCGTGCTTCGACACGTGGGAGATATAGCCGCATCGAGGGCGTTACAAGTTGGTATCAGAGCCTTCCCCGACCTTTGGATCCCCCTGCTTAATCGAATCATTGGCGTTGTTGAGTCTAGAAAAATGTTTTGAGTCATTTAGGATTATATATATCGGAGAGTTAGGACTTCTTTTTACTCCCCAGTCCCTTCATCGCTCTGTTGAGGCATCCTGACGTAGAGTTTTGACTCTTCTCTTCTCAAATTTCACTAATTTTTTTGGATCACGCGGGTATCTTGGAATCGTTCCGATGGTTTTGTGACGAGAACATTGTTCTTGGTGCCTCCTGTCATTTAGGGGTTGTGGCAATGTCCCGGGGAGTTGAGCTCCGAGGTGTTGTCGTCACAATTTTATCGTTGCAGTTCTGGAATACCTGAGTTTAGTTTCACCGACATCGAAAATCTCTTTTATGCAGTTGTTGGTGAGATAACCTTGACGCCACCGAGTACTGGGGCGGGAGTTCGGGAGTATTGCCGTAACTTGTATAACGGATTCTTTTCGAAGGTTGAGGTAGACGATTTCCAAAGGTTTCTTGGTTATGTGTTGAAGGATGGATACAGCTGGATGTAGGAATTGCTAGTTTGGGTGAGATATTATGCTTCCCCTGTATCCCCAACACCTGATTGCATAACTGGAAAGTTTCGGGAGTTTATAAGTGGGAATTCAAGTAGCTCCTAGGATATCTTTCTGACAGATGTATGATATGAAATTGGGGTTCGACGTCCAGTGGTCCGCCTATCCACAGTTGGTTTTACAGTGGTCTCGTTGTGTCTTAAAGAGTCCTTGACTATGCCGACTCGGGGACGCTTCGTCTGTCATGTGCACTGCCTTGTACATGATGGTGCTGTACGATCGAGCCCGTGTACGCCCCACCACGAAAACTTCGGACGAAATCTCTATCATATGTTTGTTCCGGCTTATTCTGCAAGCCAGTCCTTGTTTTGTTTTGAGTTGTGGTGTTCGAGTTGCTTCGAAGTCAAATGTTGATTCCATACCTTTTCCAAGCGGTGTTCTCATATTTCTATGTGAATACAAATCCTTCTTGATCATCAAGATTGTCATCTAAATTTCTTCTCTACCGGCGTGTTTCTCTTCAAGTGGATCCGATCACTTCAACATTTGCAAGATCCAATCTCAGTTCTTTTCAACGGTGTTCATTTCATTCGTCCCAAATTGCCTTTGTTTTCCCTCCCTCCCACCCTTTTCTTCAAGGAACCAGATTTCTTATTCAAGTATCCTTTTATTGTTGTGAAGTCTTTCCATTCTTTTCCGTCAATGTCTTATCCGATGATTTCTCATGAAGATTCTAACGGAGCTTCAAGTTCATCATTCTTCGTTCTTTTTCTTCTCCGGTGGATTCAAGTCAAGCCTTGTCGATCATATCTTTTCCTCGTTCCAAATGTTTTCTCTTGCCGGTGCACTTCTTAATTATTCACCTCTCGCTATCCATTTGTTCCGGAGTGCTCAAGATATCTCGAAGATTCGTGTTTCCACTCTGCTTTCGTTCCAGCTCTTTCGAGTATGTTATCTCATTCAAGTCATTTAATTCAACTGGTGCAATCTCTCTTTCAAGTGATTGTTCTACAGTGTTTCTTTTGAGTGGGCCCTAACCCACAGGTCTTTTCCCAGGATCTTACCTGACTCTTCTAATCTTTCCGGAGTTATTCTCAAATTCTTTTCTAAAGTTTGACGTAAGAATGATTTATCATCAGTCAATTGCCTTTCTCCAAGATTTTTTTCAAATTCTTTTCATCATTGGTTCAACCTTTCCAATTTTTAATTCCGGAGTATCTCAACAATTTGGTGGTGTTTCTCATCGTCATTCTCAGATTTTGAAGACCGAAGAAGAGTTTCTTTTAAATCTTTCCCCATTCTCTGCCATCCTCCCATAATTGTTTCGGTTGTGAGAATTTCTTTTCACCTATCCAGAGCAGTTCAAGAGCCTTCTCAGTTTGATTATCCGGAGTCCATCATTTCAGGTTATTCATTCTCAGCTTTCAGTTATCATTCTCCAATCTACCGGTGCTTCGTTCAAGTGATCTCTAATCGGCTCATGATCTCTTCGTTCTCATGTATCTAAATCCCCTCAAGTATCATCATTCGTTCTATAATTCTTCCCGGTGTTTCTTTATCTTTTCTTCAATCGTTTTCAATTCTTACCGGTGATTCATCCTTTTACTTCATTTGTTGTTCATTCTTACGGTGGTTCGTTCAAGTTTTCTTTTCCTTGTTTATCATATCAAGTCACTCGTTCTTTCAAATCCTACCGGTGGATCATCGAAGACCTTCTCAAGTTTATTTATATCTCTCTTAATCCTTTCAACCGGAATAAGTAGTATGCCAAATCTGTTGCTTGTCATCAATTTAAATTGGTGAAGGATAAGCATAATGTAATTCTTATTCTTGCTTCATCGAGTAAATTCAATTCCTTATTCCGAAGGCTCATCAAATTCCGATTTAAATTGTTTCATCTTCTCTTTTTCCTGGAGTTCCAACAATTTTCAACTATTTCACCACAGAGATTCATCTAAATTGGTACAAGGATTCACCTTGTTTTTTCAACTTCTTTTTCCTTCCCTTTGATCATCCTTTTGTTTAACGGAGTTCTTCATGAAGGTTTTACATGATGGTTCATAAAGGATTTAATTCCTTCTCGAAGTTTTCATCGAGATTCTTTTCTAAGGAGCTCAAGTATTCTTCATCTTGCAATCCGGAGTGCAATTCTTTTTACCTTATCATTGGAGGTGGTATTATGCCACTCTTGATAATTTGAGTTCATGTTTCATGATTCACAGGTTGTTAAGAATGGGGTATTTTAAATCCATCAACCTCTTCGTTGGAGTTATCTTGGGTTATATTTCACCTAAAGCTTTCCCTAAGGATTTTGCTATTTATGGTGCTTATAATGACCCAAGTTCTTCATTTATCCTCCAGGTGAAATAAGTTTCTCGTCTCCTTGTTCTTATCAATCCAATTCTTTTTCTCGTGAGTGGCAGGTTGTCACCTCATAATTTGAGATGTCCTCTATAAGTCCATATCAAGCTAATCCTTTTCGTTGTTGATAATCCAACAATTTCGTTCTAGCATTTGTTGTAAGCGTGCTCCCTCGAGATCTTGTTTCCCTTCGTTCATTCCATTCCATTCTTACTTTTGTTCCGGAGGCATTGTGATGTTGCTCTCTTAACCCATCATCTTGTTTGTCAAGATCATGTTCAGTTCCTTCCATTTTCAGTCGAAGTGCTGCCCAAATTAGACCATTCTTTCCCTCTCTATCTTGTTTTTAACCGGAGTGTTGTGTCCCTTTGCTCAAGGTTTTTCATTTTATCAAGTTTTTCATCTCTTTTTAAACCGGAGTGCTGTCCGAGATCTTTCTTACCCCTTGTTCCATTCATTCAATAGTTACGGAGGCAGTGTATTGTGATTTCATCAAGTATCTTCTCATCTTATCAAGTTCTTATTCAATTCCTTTTCTTTTCAACCGGAGTGCTGGCCGAAGTTGTTCTTCTTTGTTCCTCTTTTCTAACAGAGTGTTTTCAACTTCGTTCATCTCTGTTGTATTCTTTTCTCCAAATGACTTAACTTTTCAAGGTTCTTTGGTTTCACTCGTTTGTCAAAGGGGCAACTTAGTTTTACCTCTTCTCTTTCGCTTCTGTTTTCCCTCCGTTGCCATTCTAGATTTCGGGACGAGATCCTCTCGTAGTGGTGGAGTGTTGTAATGCCCCGAGACCGATGTGTCAGGTGTCCTCCAGTTATTCGCTGTTGTTGCCTTGTCTTTGCTTGCATGTCATGCATTGCATATCATGTCATCACGTGCATTTCATTTGCATACTTGTTCATCTCATGCATCCGAGCATTTTCCCCGTTGTCCGTTTTGCAATCTGGCGCTCCTATGTCACCCGGTGTCCCCTTTTACCTCTTTTCGTGTGCAGGCATTAAACGTTTTCGAATTGGACCGAGACTTGCCATGCGGCCTTGGTTTACTACTAGTAGACCGCCTGTCAAGTTTCGTGCCATTTGGACTTCGTTTGATACTCCAACGGTTAACCGAGGGACCAAAAAGACCTCATGTGTGTTGCAGCCCAACACCCTTCCAAAGTGGCCCAAAAACCCACCTAAACCTCCTCCATCATCTCGGTCGTTCGATCACAATCGCGTGGCCGCAAACCGCACCTCATTTGGACTCTCCTAGCTCCCTCTACCTATAAATATGTGATCCCCTCCGAAATCTCGCGAACGAAACCCTAGTCTCCCTCCTCATCGCGCCACCGGACAGTCCGCGCCACACTGGACATGTCCACCTCCGCCAGCCACCTCGCTCCGGCGAATAAGACGCCGCCACGTCGCCCCGTTGCCGCTCTCCTCCAGCCCCCG